>NC_080162.1:156595574-156680839 GCF_950295315.1 Erinaceus europaeus
GTTTGATCTAAATTTTGGTTTGTTCATTTTCCTTATTTGTGACTAATCCTTCCTTTCTTGTATATCTGCCACTTTGTTTTACTTTTTAATTTCCGCTCTCTAGCATATATTTTATCATTGTATCAAGATATACTTCAAAAATGTTGAAAAATAGAGGAATGATACTATGATCAGCCACTGCTTACAGAGATTTATTCTTCTGAATTCCTATTTATTTTTAAAATATTTTATTTCTTTATTTATTTACTTTGGATAGAGGCTGACAGAAATTGAGAGGAAAGGAGATAGAGTGGAAAAGAGACAGAGAAAAAGAGATACCTGCAGTGCTCTCACTGCTCATGATGTCTTCCTCCCTCCAGCTACCCACAGGTGGGGGATGGGGCCTTGGACCCAGCTCCTTATGCATGATGTGCTCTCAATCAGATGTGCCACCACTTGGCCCCCACCCCCACCCCAAATTCCTAGTCCTTAATTAGTCCCCATTCTCTGTTGTTCTAGGTGTAACCATTAGTGGTAATGAGGAAGATGAGTACAAGTTAGTTCAAATCATCTGAGTTGCTTTGTCATGAATTAGTGATTGCTCCTTTGTTATCGCAGTGCTCACATAATTACACCTCAGTGAAACTTTACAGATTCTTCTTCTAATGTCATAAATTATATAGATATTAAAAGGAATGGATCAGACTCATCTAAAAACATCATAGTTTATATCTTAGATAAATCACTGTGAAATAATGTGGCTACTTCCCTATTTTCTAGTTTTTTTTTTTCCTCCAGGGTTATTGCTGGGGCTTGGTGCCTGCACTATGAATCCACTGCTCCTATGGCCGTGCTTTCAATTTTTTGGATAAGGCAGAGCAAAATTGAGAGGGTAGGGGAAGATAGGGAGAGAGAAAGATAGACATCTGCAAACCTGCTTTGCCCTTGTGAAGCAAACCCATTGCAGGTGGGGAGCCAGGGGCTTGAATCAAGATCCTTGTGCAGGTCCTTGCACTTTCTACTATGTGCACTTGGACTTTAAAAAAAAAAATTATCAGCTTTCTTTTTTGAGATTTTATTTATTAATTTTATTAATGAGAAAGAAAGGAAAAAGAGAAAGAACCAGATATCACTCTGGTACATGTGCTGCCAGGGATTGAACTCAGGACATCATGCTTCAGAGTTCTAGTGCTTTGGCCACTGTGCTACCTCCTGGACTACCCAAATGTCATCTTTCTATAGATAAGATGTACACATAGAAGAAAATTCAGTGGCAAGGTATTTAGTATATGATTTTGACTAAACTTTAAAAGTATGTGTTTTCAACTGAGGAAATAAAATATAAGTTTTGTAGTGAATTAACAGATCTTAAGGTCTATTGGCAAATAGCAAGGTTGTTTGAGCTTCAAATTAACTTTTGAAGAAGTAATCAGAATTGTTTCCTAGATGTGCAATTGTTTCCTAGCATTGTACAACACTCAGAAATACTTACACTTGAAAAAAATCTTCAGTAGTCATAGAAGGGTGCTGAGAAGTTTTTAAAAATTTTAATATCAAACAAACCAGAATTATAAATCAGATATATTTGAGAATATGCTAGTGTTTCTATGACCAAAGTTATAAAAGTAAAAATCTGAAATAAAGCTACTATAGTACTGAAGAAAAAGAATGTTATAGTTAATGTTGCATTAAGTGCCATTTATATGATTTTTCTTCATTTATAGTCTTCTGAAAGAAAAAAGCATTATTTTCATGAAGTATTTCATGCTAATGTTTTTTTCTTTCTCTTGGGTAAGGGGTCACTTCCATACATTTTAGAAAACTCTCAGTAGCATCTACCTGTAGGGAAGACTGGAGAGAAGAAGGATGGCGTAATATACTTTCATCTAACAACTACCCACCTATATTGACTTTATATCACTGAATTCATCCAGAATTATAACTGGATTCATTCACAGACGTCAGTAGGAAAAATAACCATGTGAAATAACTGAGTCACTTTATGTCCTGCCACCTTCCAGACACCAAGTTGCAGACGTTACCACGATTCCATCCTGACTTCTCTGGGCAGACAACTTCACAAATGTGTCCTGAAGCCTCATCTCTTTAGAGCCCAGCGTCACTAGGGAAATATAGACACAGTTTGGGAGTATAGATCAACCTGCCAAGGCCCAAATCTAGCAGAGAAGCAGTTATAGAAGCCAGAACTCCTACCATCTGTGCCACAAAAACAACTTTGATCCATACTCCCAGTGGGGGAGAAGTGACTTAGGAGGAAGAGGATAAGGGGCCACTGAATTCCAGCTCCATCGGGTCTAAGAGAGAGAGAATGAAAAGGGGAGAGTTATTTGGATATAGTAATAGGGTTCTATGAAATGTGCAGCTTAGAGGGGAAGAGAGGATTGGACCTGGAGAAAAAGGGGGGGGGCAATTATGAACAAATGTAGGCAGATATTTGTAGAGATCACAGTTAACCCATGTCTGCAACGTTGGGAGAACCATAGTGGCTTATAATGGAGGGCCTTGGGATTCAGAACTCTGGTGTTGGGAATGGTATGGAATTATACCCCTGTTGACATGTAATTTTGTAAATAGGTATTGAATCACTAATAAAAAAATTAAAATAAATTAAATAAAAAGAGAAGTAAATAAAAGTAGGATAAAAGGATTAAAATAAAATAACTGAGTCCAAATAAAAACTGAATTTCTATTAGACAGTGAGATTTTCTCCAAATACATTATAATCTTCCTAAATTGCTTCCCAGAGGGGGTCTGGCAGTAGTGCAGTGGGTTAAGCACACAGGCAAAGCAAAAGGACAGGCTTAAGGATCCCGGTTTAGAGCCCCTGGCTCCCCACCTGCAGGGGAGTCGCCTCACAGGCAGTGAAGCAGGTCTGCAGGTGTCTGTCTAACTGTCTTCCCGTCCTCTCTCAATTTCTCTCTGTCCTATCCAACAATGAGGACGACAGCAATAACAACAACGATAAACAACAAGGACAACAAAAGGGAAAAAATATCCTCCAGGAGCAGTGGACTCGTGGTGCAGGCACCAACTCCCAGAAATAACCCTAGAGGCAAAAAAAAAAAAAAAAAAAGGCTTCCCAGAGACATATACCTGGTGCTGTAAATCTATTTTTTTCCTGCTAATTCCCTAATAATAAATACTGAGAGACAGCTGCACACCGTCAATTTAACATTAGGTGATGTGTTTATAGCAATTCCTTGTATTTTTATAGCTGTTCATCCTCTGAGGACTCCAAGTTCATTCCCATTATCTATGGTACTGACTGAAATATGGCCCACAGAGTGATGTCCACCACCCTGTAGATTGTGTGGCATGTTACAAGCTTAAGATAGCTAGTTACAAGCATCACAGTCATAGTTTCAGAAATAGAAGACTGTGTATTTACTATTGCCCTGTCCCTGCCATCCTGGACTCCACTGAATTTGCATTTCCTGACTCAGGGGAGTCAGTGGCTATGAGCTACTGAATTTACATCAAGATCACTTGCCTTTCATGAATGTCTTCACTTGGCAAATTACTCTGCCAAGTCTTCACTGCCAGGTCTTTGAAGAGTTCAGATATATTACTTCCATATAACTTCCATTCCCTACCCGGACACCCCCAGAACTGGACACATTTTTCTCAACCATTGCCAACACATTTGCGGATTTTTTTTATTGCCACCAGGTTTATCACTGGGACTCAGTCCCTGCATGGTGAATCCACAGTCCAGTGCTCTCAGTGGCCAGCAAACATAAAGACAGCAGTTAAACTTGAGAATTGCCAGTAACTTAGTATTCCATTATTTCTGGAAAGTTAGTTCAAAAGACTAGGAAAAGATGAGGTTGGGGAATTAAATATCATTATTTACAAAATAAATAAATGACACCTCTATAATATTCCTAATGCATGACTCTCCACATAGTAACTGAAAATGTCATGAATCTCTACCTTGATAGACAAAAATGTATTACCAGGGAGTCGGGCACAGCAGGTTAAGTGCAGGTGGTGCAAAGTGCAAGGACTGGCTAAGGATCCTGGTTCGAGCCACCAGCTCCCCACCTATAGGGAAGTCACTTCACAGGCAGTGAAGCAGGTCTGCAGGTGTCCGTCTTTCTCTCCCCCTCTCTGTCTTCCCCTCCTCTCTCCATTTCTCTCTGTCCTGTCCAAAAACATCAATAACAACAATAATAACAACAATAAAACAAGGAAAACAAAAGGGAATAAATAAATATATTAAAAATGTATTAACCATAACTTCCCTTCCTTAATAGGATAGATTTTCTCTTCACACCAAAGTCAATCACCTCCTTGCACAGGGCAAGTGTTTATACAACCAGTATGATTTCCTTTCATTGGTGATTTTTCAGCACTGAATTTCTATTTCTAGTACTTACAGTGTGTTTTGAATGTAACATTTAAATCTTTTCACCCTTCTATTCTATTAACATTGCCTTTTTCACCCAAAGCTATGTTAATAGAATAGAAGGCTTAACAGACAATCCAGGCAGACATGCCTGTGAAAATTCACTACAAAGGCCACACAAACAAACTGTTTTCCTTTCCATAGAGGGATTTTGTGTTATTGCAAAGTTTCAGATTTTTTATGAGCACTTAAAATGCTGAATCATGCTTGTATCTGAGCTCAATTAACTCATTTTTGAATTAATGAAATATTCATTTTCTAGCTAAAATAAAAGTTACCAAATAAAAGCTATTAAGTATTTGGTCATGGAGAAATAGCAAGTACCCAGCTATCATAAGGAATCATCAAATTTCCATGGGAAATCAACCTAAATATACATAAGCAAGTACTCCCCAAAATAGCCTGGTTGTATCAAATAACAGTAATGAGATTGAGTGTGTGACTCAACTGGAGGGAGGGCATCACTCTTTATGCCACTTTACCTGGAAGAACTACTGGTTTCAGAATCCATGAAGGTCATTCCAGTCATCTCACTACTTAAACTTTTGTTCTAATAAACATTCCACAAGGGAGGTATCATAGTGGTTTATGTAATATACTTTCACACCTGATGCTCTAAGGTCCCAGGTTCAATCCCCAGCAGCACAATGAACCAGGGTTGAGCAGCACTCAGGAAAAAAAAAAAAAAAGACTATAGTGACTTTCTGATCTGTCTCCACATGTACATACACACACACAAACACACACACACATTCACACATTAAAGTTTTTCAAGGATCCTGTATTTATTTTTCCCAGTAGGCCTTCTTCATTTAAGAAGTGAATGTAAGAGTTTTAATGATTGATTCTCTCCAGCTCTCCCTCAGCATCTCCTACTCTCTACAGACAGCAAGCTTCATATACATTAGATATTGGCCCTTTAAGTTGGAACATCATTTTATTATCTCTTCGTAGGTGATAGATGATAGATAGATAGATAGATAGATAGATAGATAGATAGATAGATAGATAGATAGATGATAGATAAATAGGAACCTGACTTCAGTCGAGGCAGGACTACAGAGTAGCAGCAACTGCATTTTACTTTCCCTGGTTAGTTCAACAAGGAATAGCAAAGAGGATCACCTGAGAATGGACAAGATAAGACTAGAATTACTTTGGGAATCCACCAAGTCACAGGTGAGTGCAAACATGTGGATCGTGGACAGAGAGGCATTTAAGGAAAGATTCCTGGGTGTTAAAGGTTGTACCTACTCGGGAGCAGCTGGTCAGTTTGTCAGTTGAAGCGCTACCTCCAGTCTGAGTTTTTTTTTTTTTTTTTGCTGGCAAATCTTAGATCCCTTTATTGTAATAAGAGTCAATGTAACTTCATATCTATGTGATCTTGACATTTTTAATTATACCCCTTAAGAGTTCATTTTTTTTTTAAATTTTTTATTTAAGAAAGGATTAATGAACAAAAACATAAGGTAGGAGGGGTACAACTCCACACAATTCCCACCACCCAATCCCCATAACCCACCCCCTCCCATGATAGCTTTCCCATTCTCTAGCCCTCTGGGAGCATGGACCCAGGGTCGTTGAGGGTTGCAGAAGGTAGAAAGTCTGGCTTCTGTAATTGCTTCCCTGCTGAACATGGGCGTTGACTGGTCGGTCCATACTCCCAGTCTGCCTCTCTCTTTCCCTAGTAAGGTGTGTCTCTGGGGAAGCTGAGCTCCAGGACACATTGGTGGGGTCTTCAATCCAGGGAAGCCTGGCCAGCATCCTGGTGGCATCTGGATCCTGGTGATTGAAAAGAGAGTTAACATATGAAGCCAAACAATTTGTTGAGCAATCATGGATCCCAAGCTTGGAATAGTGGAGAGGAAGTGTTAGGGAGGTACTCACTGCAAACTCTAGTGTACTTCTGCTTTCAGGTCTATATTTTGCAGTAGTTTATGGATACGTGTGCACATAAGCTCTCTCTCACAGAAACTGGTGTATATCTATGTTATGGGACTTTGTTAGAAAGTGAACTACCTGAGATGAAATTAGAGTGTACTATAAAAGGAAAGGTCTCACCCGACTGCTGTAGGATGGAGAGAATCCCCTAAGGCTCACCAGTTGTAGCTGTGAGTCTCCATTGCTACTACCTCTTAGAGTGGGGTGGAAGGTGGCTACCAGCACAGCCTCCAGTGGAGCACATGGGGAGGAGAGAAGATTCTGGGTGAAGAACTTCAAGCCTTGAGATTCCCCTATAGTGGGGAGGCCCTATGCTAACATGGGCAGGGGGAGGGCACAGAGAACTGACTAGGCAACTCAGAAGATCTACACTCCCAGTAGTCTGAAAGTGGGGCTGTACCATGGAAGCCTTTCCAAATTGTTCTCCTGATGAATTGGAAGACACGGTGAATAATTGCCTCAGAATCCACAAAGTGAAAACAGGACTTGTTTAGAAACTCACAGGGCCAAGAAGCAGGCAGGCATTTCATGGAGTGTTGAATTGGGCCCAGGGCTTTGGACCTTCAGAGCATGGGAATCTCTTTGCATAACCGTTGTGCTATCTATCCCCCACCCAGTTTTATCTCTTGGTTAGGATTGAGTGATTAAGCTAAAAAACCTACCTATAGTTAAAAAGCCCTCAGGTTCCCATAGCCTGTGGGAAAGATAAATAACATAACAAGAACGTTCAGCCACTGTGCTTCACCTCAGGGACTGAGATAACATCGAAACCACTGTTAAGAATCCAAACTGTGAAATCTTGAGTACTTTATTTAGACACAAATCAATCCAGGCAAATGAGATTAGTGGATTGAAAAGTAGTGAGGGAGGGACCTCATAACACACCAAATATAATGGTTAAACAAGAAAAATTGGAAAAACGAACCAAGGCACAAGTACAGATATAGTGCTCAAAACATAGAAGCACATAGGAATGAGGACAATATCCAAACACTAATTGATGCAATAATAACAGGAATGAGGAAAGCTTTTGAAAGTAATATTATCAGAAATGGGGAAACAACAAATGAGACTCTGAAAGAAAACACAAATTATCTCAAGGTAATTAGAGAGCTGAAAACTGAAATAGATGAGTTAAGAGCACAACTTGCACAAAAAGCTAATACAGTATCAGAACAGGGTAATAAAATAGATGAGCTACAAACAACAGCAGAAGGAAGAGAAAGCAGAATAACTGAGACAGAAAACAGAATTTTCAAGATCAAGGATGAACTAGAGAAAACTAAAGTAAGTAAAATACACAAAAAAGAGATTAACAGATATTGAAAACAACAACAATAGAGACATATGGGATTACTTCAGAAGAAGTAATATAAGTATTATTGGCCTACCAGAGGAAGAAAGAGGAGGGGAATAAAGCATTCTACAGGACATAATAGCTGAGAACTTCCTAATATAAACAACATAAAGGACATAAAGTTTCAAGAAGCCCAGAGAGCTCCACACAGAATTAACCCAGACCTAAAGACACCAAGAATTATCATATTTAGAATGTAAAAGAATAAGGGTAAAGAAAGGATCCTGAAGGCTGCAAGAGAACAACTAACAGTCACTTACTATCTAAATACCCTCCTCATACGTTCTATTGTATGTACCTCAATTACTCCAAAGTAACCTTGTCAGACAAAGTAAGGACTACAAAAGATAAATAATGGCAAGAGACTGGCATACTTTAATGATAACTTTTTAGTCACTACCAGGCCAGCCATCACCTGGGGACCTAGTCAGGGAGTCCTGGGATTCACACACAGACATGATGGGCCTATACCTCTAACAGATCCCTCTCACCACTGTCACTGGCCATCTCCATCAGGAACAACATAATGGATCCTCTTGTGGACCCTTATTTGACCTGGCCCTCAATGCGAATTAACAATTTTAGGGAATGTTCCATTCTCCAAAGGGAGGTTGGCTAGCGTACTCTGCCTATCACCTGAGGATGATGGGTCCTGAAATTATGCAGCCTGGAGTTTTCCTAGCCATGACTGTGGAATGTGAGCTCAAACCTATAAGGGATGCAGACATTACATAGGTTCCTGTGCTGACTATGAGCCCCAGATCAGATCAATGGTATTTACAGTTAACAACATTTATATACCTTTCCCATATCTGGGAGCTACTCTCTTCCCTGATCCATCTTTCTGGTCCTTTTTTCCAACTATGGCACCATACCCCTAGACAATATCTTAGGTCAGCTGCATTTTAGATGTCAGGCACAGGCAAAAACTAGTTGGGTCATGGGACCCTTGGAATATACCTAAATTAGACCTAGTAGCTTTTTCTAAAATGGAGACCTCAAATCTCCATCCACAATATTCTTGCCTTTACATTCATGATTAGTCAACAATTTTCTCTGCTTTCTATCTTAACTCTTTTTCAGCCACCAGGTTCCAGATACTACCATGATGCCAACTGGACATCTCAAGGCAGACGCCCCCACCAATGTATCCTGGAGCTCCACCTCCCCAGATCCCTGCCCCACTAAGGAAAGAGAGAGATAGGCCGGGAGTATGGATTGACCTGTCAACACCCACGTTCAGTGGGGAAGCAAACAGAAGCCAGACTTTCCACCTTCTGCACCCCATAATGACCCTGAATCCATGCTCCCAGAGGGATAAAGAATAGGACAGCTGTCAGTGAAGGGAATGGAATATGGAGTTCTGGTGTCAGGAATTGAGTTGAATTTTACCCCTCTTATCCTGTGGTCTTATCCTCTTATCCTGTGGTTTCCATTTTATAAATAAAAACTAAGGGAAAAAAAGGGTCAGTTACAGAGGATAGCCCATAAGATTAGCAGCAAATTTCTCCACACAAACTATAAAGGCCAGAAGAGAATGGCAAGATATATATCAAGCGCTCAATGAAAACAGCTTTCAACCAAGATTATTGTATCCTGCTAGACTGTCATTCAGATGAGATGGAAGCATAAAAACCTTCTTAGTCAAGCAAAAATTGAAGGAATCAACTATCATCAAGCCTGTCCTGCAAGAAGTTCTAAAATGTTTCCTATAAACAATCAGATCACCATAAACATACTGTATATCAGAATGCTCTAAAAATCTGAGAGAGAGAGAGAGAGAGAAAGAGAGAGAGAGAGAGAAGGAAGCCAAACTAGGCAACTCTATACTCAAATTCTCCGTGGCATGGATAACAAATATTAAGAAACCAAAAGTGTGTTTTAAAAGTATAATTTTCATCCTTCCAGAAAATTCAGAATGTCTACCACCTAACCAATTAATAGATTTTATAGTATGAATTTTTACCCAGAGTTGAAGAAACTGTTTACTGGGTAGGGGTATTCCTTGCCATGCACATGGTCCTGGCTTAAACCCTGACATCACATAAAAGTGCTGTGACAAGAGAGAAAGCTCAGGTGCTATGATGTCCCTTTCTGTCTATCTGAATAGAAAAAAATACTAAAGGTGGTAGTGGTGAAATTGCTTATGTGTTTCAAGACCCAATGGATCCATAACAACAACAACAACAACTCATCTAATTCAAATAAAAAATTGTAAGCTACTACCTTGTTTAAACTTAGTTTTTAAGAATTTTTGTTGTTGTTGTTCTTACCTATATATCTCTTCCCCTACCATTCAGTGTCTGATTATACAATCTAATCCCTACTTCTTATGTGGGAAGATTTCTTACTCCCCTACCCCATTTAGGTAAACAACACAAATCTTAGACTCTCCAAAACAGAAACAAATTCCATATTCAAACCCCCTGTTTATTTTAGATTAGTAATTTGCCAAGTTAAAATCTGTCTAATTTATCCACACCTTCTAAACACCTAAGAAGAAAAAAATGTCCTCTATACTCAAAATAGAAACAGGTGTAAGTCAGAGTTTTGCAAACACAGGTGTGAGGGAGTAACCATTACAGGAGTCTGTTGGATGAAAAAGATGGATGGACATTGACTCATGATGGTTCCTGAAGGGAAAGTGAAATTGCTTTTACTCAGCCAAAGGTAGACCCTGAAGAGGAAAAATGGTGCAGTGGGTTGTTGTTCCCTAGGGAAAAAGAGGCACTTGATAGATTTTCCTAATACTTCAATAGATAAAAAGCATGTGAATCCAGCATCTCAGTCCTTCCTAACAGTTCTGATAAATATATAAAATATATTTTATATCAGTCTTCTATTATGCAGATTAAATGATAACTTTTACCAGAATTTCAGAAAAGTGGCTAATCACATAGGCAGGTAGCCAGCAGGAATGAAAGATAATTAGCTTGTTTTTCACATCTTAATTTGTGCTCCATGTAGACCTATAAAACATATATGTAGGAGGCTGTGAGTTGGAAAACATAGTCTGCTGTTCTGAAAAAGGTCAAGAAATTCTCACTTGATATATATGAAAATAGCTCACATAACAATTACTTTTTTTGTGTATGTAATAGTAGTTAATAGTGAGCATGTACCAAATGTTAAACTACTAAAAAGATTTCAACACTTGTGAATAAATATCACAGTATCTGTGTACCCACATTTATAGAAAGAAATGATCCCTGAAAAAATTATGTTATAAATGATATAGGTAGTGAGGTAAAGAGAACTTTGACTGGAAAAAAAAGTGTAACAAAGAAATAATGGGTGGTGGTTATCCTAAGATATAGCATTACAAATGAGGAAAAAGAAAACTTGCAAAACAGGAGACCATGCTCTTTTTTTTTAAATTTTATTAGTGGTTTAATATTGATTTACAAAATTACATGTCAACAGGGGTATAATTCCACACTGTTCCCACCAACAGAGTTCTGAATCCCTAATCCCTCCACTTCAAGCCACTGCAATTCCCCTAAGGTTGCAGACATGGGATATCATCTCTACAACTCTCTGTCTACATTTGTACATAATTGCCCCCTTTTTCTTCCACGTCCAATCCTCTCTTCACTCCAAGCCACTCATGACCTTATTCCTAGACCCAAATGTCCTTTCCTTTTTCCTCCTCTGTCTCTGGGTCCTGATGGAGCTGGAGTTCAAAGCCCTTTTATCCTCTCCATTTTTGGGGTGCAGAGATGGTAGGAGTTCTAGCTTCTATAATTGCTTCTCCACTGGACATGGACATTGGCAGTTTGATCCATACCCCCAGCCTGTTTCTTTCCCTAGTGGCAAGAGCTCTGGAGAGAAAGTTCCAGGATGCATTGGTGAAGTCTGCCCAGAGAAGTCAGGGTGGAATCATGGTGGTGTCTGCAACTTGTTGTCTGGAAGTTGGCAGGACATAAAATGAAGCAAAATAGTGAACAGGAACCAAAAAAGCAGGCACAGAGCAGATGAGATTAGGGACCTTAGGGTGGAAGAAATATAGGAAGTCCATTTTAGGCATGTTTCTAGGGGTACTCAACTATGGTAGCTTTGCTCAAATTTGATAACTAGCCTGAAGTTGGATAAAAATATTATCTGAGAAAATAGTGTCAGAGTAGAGAAAAGGGCTAAAAAATTGGATTAGAGCAATGAGTAGCTCCCATTCTTGAAAAAAGTTCTGTAGTGGGGGCTGGGCAGTGATGCAGCTGGTTATGCGCACATGGCATGAAGCAAAAGAGCTAACATAGGGATCCCAGTTCAAACCCCCAGCTCCCCACCTGCAGGGAGGTCGCTTCACAGGCGGTGAAGGACTGTAGGTGTCTTTCTTTCTCTCCCCCTCTCTGTCTTCCCCTCTATTTCTCTCTGTCCTGTCCAACAACGATAGCAATAACAACCACAATGATGAACAACCAGGGCAACAAAAGGAAAAAAATAGCCTCCAGGAGCAGTGGATTCATAATGCAGGCACCAACTCCCAGTGATAATCCTGGAGGCAATATATATATATGTAAAGAAAATTCTCTGGATAAAATTAACTATTTACCTCCCTTCACCTGACCCAGGGCCCGTATATATTTTATATTTAGTAAAAAAGCCTGTGTTACCTCTAGATCCCTATTGGTCTGAGCTCACAGCTCATGGTCATAGCTGGTAACAGTGTAGGCTGCACTCATTTCGGGATCAATCTTCAAGTGGTGGGGCAATATATCCCAAACTCCCTTTGAAGACTGGGCCATTCCCTACCATTGATGCTTTATGGTGAGGCCAAGGTCCTGGGAAGGAGGAAGTCCCACAAGAGGGCTTAGTATGTCATTCCTAATAAAAGTGACTAGCGGTGGTGCAGAGAGGGGTCCATTAGAGGTCTAGACCCATCATGTTTGTGTGGGAATCCAAGGGTTCCCTGACCAGGGCCCTATATAATGAAGTAGTATGCTATTGACCAAAAGGGCCACTATTAAGTGGGCCAGTGTCCTTATCCAACTTTTGTAGTCCTTTCTTTATCAGATGACCTCAGATTTTCTCCTAGTTAAGCACTGAGTATCATTTGTTGAACCCTACAAAAATTAGTTTTGGGGGTCTTCCTTATTTGAGCCTTTCTGTTAGATTGTCAAACCAATTTGGTCTAAGTCTAATCAATTGGAGAATTTATGATTCCTTCTTTTGGCACCTCAACTGGGATTCCAGATTTATGATTTATTTATTATTATGTGACTAATCACTGAAGACTACTGAGTGTTATTACTTTGAATTACCTATTTGCCCCTTCCTTATGGATACATGTACACCTATGCCCAGTACCCTAAGCCCTAGCCTGTATCTAGTATTTGTTACTTTGTTATATGATGTGCCATCTAAAGTAGAGATAGGTAGTACCATGAGCTACGGAAGATCTCACCAGGTTTGAAGAGTTGTAAGGTTGATTTCTCAGGCTCAGTATCTCTGATTACAGTTCACAGTAAGAATTTGGTGGAGGCATGATGTGGGATGGCAGCACCAGTAATGATTTGGTTGAAGTAGACAGAGGCGGTATGGTGGTACATGATCTGTACAGTGGTGCCTTGGTGTTTTTTCTCTCTCTGCCTTACTCTCTGTGCAGATGTCTCTAAAAATAAATAAATAAACAGTCCCTCGAGAGCATTGGAATCATGTAGGTACAGGATTCCAGTGAAAATCTGGAGAAAAAAGAACTCTAAATGAAAGTTAAAAGTCATAAACAAAATAATGAAAAAGGTTTAGGATAGATAAAAATGTTATGCTATATACTTGCTTTATTTTTATGTATTTTTTGTTATTATTGCTGCTTAGTTGCCAGGATTTTCACTGGGGTTTTTTGCCTGAGCAATTCCACCACTCCCTGAAGACTATTTTTTATTTTAGATAGAAGATACGACTGGGCTAGAGAGAGAAGCAAAGAGAGGAGAGTCACCACAGCACAGTTTCACCACTAATGAAGCTTCTCCTTTGTATAGTTCTTCCCTGTGTTGGATAGGGGCTCAAACCCAGGTCCTCATACATGGTAATGTATATGCAGATTTTATTGGGCAAGCTACGTTCCACCCCTCTTAATTTTATAGCAACTATTTCTTACTGCTTCAGATACTATTAACCCCAAGATTACAGCCACCTAATGATAAGTTGATGTTGGCGCCAGACACCAGTATGCCATATCCTAAACTTTCTGTATCTGTCACATATCAGATGACAAGCAAACCTATGCAGTTTTCTCCAGTATTAATCTCTAGTTTTATTTTTTTTCTCTTCATAATATTAAAGAAAGTTTGTACCCAGGAGCATCTTATGAAATGTTGAAGTTCTGGCTGACTTTTGTGTTTTTGTATTTGAAAATAGTTTCATTTCAAATTGAGTTGTCAATTTTCTACATATTAAGGAAGTGAGACTTTAGAGTATGCCTGAGACTCAAGACATGGATCACACATTATTCACTTGAGTAGTTCCATCTCTAAACTTTACAGTTTTTCTGTCAGAACAGAACACTAAGGGGATATATGTACTGCAAACCATTTCCAATTTGATAGCTAGTTATCAAGGGTTACCTTCTGGCCACCAGCCATTGAATAAAGGGGAGAATACAAGAAACAATTTAGCATCTTTTTTCTGTCCTAGAAAATTCACATTTCTCATACTGGCAACAAAAGAGTGGCATGGCATTGTGGGAAGTCTCTATTTCTGTAGAACACAACACCAATGAGAGTAAATCTTCCCTTCTCAAACAGGTACCTGGCAAGCTTCCAAATATTGCAGTTTTTATAGGAAAAGTGTATGTTTCCAAGATCATTAATATAATAGGTAATTCTTCAAAGTGCCAAATAGTTATGATCTTCAACTGTCCTTAAGCTAAAAATACTATATTTATTATTTCGTTAAAAAAATAACCAAGCACTACTTGATTTTTTTTAGTATTTTAAAAGACCTCAGAAAAGTATTAATAAATGAACAGACCATGGAATAAGATGGGTTTTATTTCCAAAGTTGAAGAATTCACCAGGTTTTTAAAGGTATTCTGTTGTCATTTTTCATGAGGTCTTCCTTATCTTTTCATCTGTTTTCAGTACAGATGTGAACTATTTAGTTATTCCTCTATTAGAAAAGTAACTTAACCTTCTCTTCTTTAGTTTAAACAAGTTTTCTCTAGTTTTTACATATGGCTCATAAAGACTGAAGATCAGTACTGAAATCCTAATGTATCAAGGGCCTAAAAAATGGTTACAAAGAATGAGAAACAAATTTATTTCTCTATTTGAATAATCATAAATAATCATGTAATTACAGAAATGAAAACATCAAGGGAAACCATTTTAATTTGTATAGTATGTCAGGATCAAATAGTGATTATAATTCATACTTTCTTAAACAAACATTTTTGAGCACCAATTTTAAACTAAGCACTATGCTGGGAAATGATATGAACTATTCAATAGATAGTTTTTCTGGGGAAAAGGCTCTAATTTCTTGTTTAAAATTAAAATAACAAATTCCCCCCCCCAAAAAAAGCACAAAATACATAGCAACTACTTGTAACTATTAGTAAATTCCATAGTGTAACAGAATATTTTTATCAGTATTCAACCCTCATCTTCAACTATGATCCACAGACAATTTCCTCAATTAAACATTGTGTTATAACATATATATGTCCATCTTAGATGGATATCACCATAAATCATTATTACTGAAAGCCTAGTTCTTTTCTTCACTATACAATTAACCCCCTTTGCTTGATTTCAGCTTTCTTTTTGATCCAGTTTGCTCTCAGTTTTTTTTTTTTTTTAATTGTTCTCGCTTTGTTCTTCTTTGTACCACATGTATAGGCTCTTTCTTCTTTGACTTTCTTCCCAAAGGATGATACCTCTAGGTTCATGCATGTGGCTGCAAATGACATTACACTGCTTTTTATAGATGAGCATTCATATGCATGTATACATATATCACATATATAGGAGTATATGCACATATATTATTGTATAAAGTTATCTCTATCCTTACAAAATATCTTTACACAGCAATCTATAAATGAGCTCCTAAGTTGTTTCCAATTTTAGATGATTTCAAGTTATACTACAATTTTTATATCTGAAACATTAGTGCTTGTAATTTAAAATAGTATGATAGTGGAAATTGGGGATGACTATTTTTCAGACATCACAGCAAGATGAGAAATTGTACCCATGTGTCAACAACAGTACTGTAGAACACTAGCCCTCCAATAAAATGATAAAAGAAAAAAATAATGTAAAATAAATAAATAATTTTTCAAGTAACAGGATGTGGAAAACTTTGTTCTGTGGATGTATATAGACCAACTAGGTCTCTAGTTTTCTGAAACCTGGTCCAAAACCCAAGGATAGATTCAAAGAAAGGAGAAAATGAAATTCATATTCCATGGCAAGGCCACCTTACAGGTTTAAAAGCAATGTCCACACCACACATAGCCCAAGTCCCCTTCAAGATTAGGCACACTGGACTCAGGTGGGTGTCAAAAGCCTAAGAACTAGGGGCTGAGTACTCCTGGGGCCATGAATGACTGGTACCAGGTGGCCAAATCAGACTGCCTTCAACCCCAAGGACTGACAACAGACTCAGTGCTTTATGCTCTCTAACATATGGAACCCCCTCACCCCCATCACACAGCATCTTGTAAAAAAACAGTGACTACAGAGCTTTAAGAGAAAAAGTGTTACTGTCAATAAGAACTAAATACTGCACATAGAGAGAACCCTCCGTAAGATGAGGTCCATCTCATGATGGTGTATGACCATCTGAGTTATGATCAATCACTTGTGTTAGCTGCAGAGTCAGGTGCCTGCAGGACATTTCTAGGTGCTAGGACAGACAAAAGAACTATCACTTTAACCCTTGCTCCTGAGAATAATGACATGGGCATTGCAGTCAGTTCTGGGAAGCAAGTGGAGCCAGGCCAACCTATAGAGACAAAACAGCAGATTTTCATGAAGAAGATCCAGAAACAGTACTGGAGCTGAATCTGACAAGTTGGAGAGTATACTTTCCTTCCACAAATCAGGGATTTCATTCGAGGGATACACTGCTTGAGACACTTGTGGAGGTTCAGGATATGGAGAGTATAACTTCCAGGAGCAAAACTTTCCTTTATTTCAGAATTCTAGGTATATTTTATATTAAAGCATGAGCTTGTCATGTAGTAGAAGCAAGAGTTACTGATACAACAAAAAAATCATGGAACAAAGGCCAGTTGGTGGCACACTTTTTGAGCACACACATTACCATGCACAAGAACCTGGGTTCAAGTCCTCAGTCCCCACCTGCAGGGGGAAAGCTTTGCAAGCTGTGAAGCAGTGTCGCAAGTGCCTCTCTTTTTCTCTATCTCTCTCTTCCCTCTGTCTCTGTCTCTTTATCTTTATCAAAACATTAAAATATCTTTAAAAAGAAAAAGCACAGGACTGTGGGCATCTCTGGTCAAGCTTGGAGATGCCCACCATAGCTTCTGCTCACCTTTCCAACACTTCCGTGAAAAGTGTGCAATCCCACTGATCCCTCAAGTGATTCAGGTCAGTTCCACCTGGAAATGACAAGGTACTTCCAGAGGATATAATCCAATCCAAGGAGAAACCATTACTCTTGACTATCCATAGATGTTCAACTACTAAAACTTGACTCATTGACAGAGCTGCCTGGCCTATCCCCCAACTTGGTTATTTACCATGAAATAAAATGCTACACATAAGAGCCCCAAGTCAATGCTTCCTAAGGGTGTTATGGCCCTGGAGGTATGTCAGAATAAAAGCTGGGCAGCAAAAGACACAAACAGTGACAAGTTACACAGTTCTCATCATCCAGATAAATAAAATGAAATAAAAAATTAAATTTGAGTAGGGCTTGAAAACAGTGTCATTGTTTTACCTTATAAAAAGAGTTATATGTGCTCTACGACTGTCATGTTGAGAAATGTGTGCGTGTGTGTGTGTGTGTGTGTGTGTGTGTGTGTGTGTGTGTGTGTGTGTGTGCGCGCATATGTTGCCTTTAGTGGTAGAGAAAAACATTATTAACTACAAAGAGTGACTATCAACTTGTAGGACTGGGTATCAGTGCACTTGCTTATGCATACAAGCTACCATATGCAAGGAACAGGGTTCAAGCCTCTGGTCCCCACCTGCAGAAAGGAAATTTCACAAGTGGTAAAGCACTGCTACTGTCTATCTCTCCCTCCTCTTTCAATTTCTCTTTCTCTAGCCAAAAGAAAAAAAAAGGCTACCAAGAGCAATGTAGCAAATGTTGGTACCGAGCCCCAACAATAACCCTTGTAGTGAAAATGAAAAGACATTTGGAAGTAGGAATAGATGTAGGGGTAAACTAGAAAGGAAGTGATGGCAGAACCACTGACAAAAGGAGGTGTATAAATGGTCACAGAATAGATCATATCGGCGACTGTGGGAGAACTACTGGAGTTTCCACTGGAGGGAATAGGGACACAGAACTCTGGTTGTGGAAACTATAGGGAATTATACCCCTGTCGTATTATAATTTTGTAAATCAGTATTAAATCACTGATAAAAAGAGAGGAAGGACAAGGAGAGAAAAAAAACTTATAATAGAAAATAAATAAATAAAAGTAAACACCCTCAACTTTTGGGGTTAAAAAACCAACAAATAGATTCCAGAAATCCCCTTGAAATAAAATCCTCAAACAGGCACTAATTATCAATAAATAAATAGATAGTAGTACATTTCCATTAATGATCAATGCAGTTTTGTCTGGGTTCTGTACAGAATTCAATCTCTTGAGTAGTGTAGAAGAAAACAGTTGTGCAAATTACAAAGCTCTGAGGCACCCCCTCCTGCCCACACCCAAGATGTTAAGTTGCCTACTGGTTTCACTTGTAAATGATTGCAGAAATGCATTTGTGTTTTGCTGCTTTGGGATTATTATAACAGTGAGAAAAGGTGAGACTAGAAAGAAGGAGAGACTGTACTTTGAGTTTAACTTAGCTCGTCTTAGATTGTGCTGCGTCCTGCATGAATAAAGAGATACTGCCTACAGCTCAACCATGAGTCCCTGGTCGTCTGTTACCCGCCCGTGAAGCTAACCCGGCGAAAACAACATAGCCCGCAAAAAAACAACAACAAGCCCCTGAATCTGGGTAGTAACTCACCTGGTAAAGAACTCATGTTATCATGGGCAAAGACCCAAGTCCAAGTCACCAGTCCCCATCTGCAAAGGGAGAGCTTCCTGAGCAGTGGAGCAGTACTGCAGTTATCTCACTACCTCTCTATCTCTTATGATTTTCCTCTCTTTCCAAAGTAAATTAAAGATAAATAAAAATTTAAAAATATAAGCCTTGAATATACAAATTTTAAAATCCTACATACACAGTAATCAGATTTTAAAATTTAAGATTTATGCACTGAGAAAAATATTCTGATCAATTTTGCTTTTCTATAATCAAATTGGTTTATTTTGGTTTAGAAGTTGGGTCTAAGGAGCTACCTAAGCATAGCTGTACAGAGAAGTTTGGGAAATTTAAAAAAAAAAAAAAAAAAAAAAAGAAAGAAGGAATAAGAAAGCTTCCAGAACAGAGGAGGAGGCAATAGTCAGAGGAGCAAAGTTACCTGGGCTACCAGAGACCACCACAAACTTTCATTATTTTTTTCTCCAAGCATGCAAACAGCTAGCCCCTCCAGAAACTATTGTAACTAATTAGCTATGAAATGTGATTTTGATGTGTGCACTTTTCTTTTTTAAATGTTCTGATTATGCTGATGACGGCACCATGCTCCAGAAGGGAACTTTACCTAGTACTACCGAGCTCTTGACTTTAGCCACTGGGAGAAAGATATCACTGAAATTAAAAAAGAATTTCCAGTCCTCACTCTGTAATCCTAGGATCTGAAATAAAGCCACAGCATTTGAGAGTAAGCCTGAAATCCAAGCTGTACTCTTGTAACTCAAGCAGCTTTGCTTTCTGCTTGTTACCTTTCATAATATGGGCTCAGCTAACATTGAAATGTCAGTTTTAACACTGAGTTTTTTTCTTAGGGAAATAAGTCAGCCTCTTACACATCATTTTAAGCCCTTCTCTTAACAAAACTAGAGAAGCCTCAGATGACAATTGCTAGTAATTATCCCTTGGGAAGAGATTGATTCTATCAAAGTAGAAATAATACAGTGCTTCTAAGAGTAACATTAACTAAAGACCAAATCTGATGCCATGACAAACTGAAAACTTTTTTTTTTAATTTTTTAAATATTTATTTATTCATTTTCCATTTTTGTTGCCCTTATTGTTTTATTGTTGTGGTTATTATTGTTGTTGTTATTGATGTCTTCATTGTTGGATAGGACAGAGAGAAATGGAGAGAAGGGGGGAGACAGAGGGGGAGACAAAGATACACACCTGCAGATCTGCTTCACTGCTTTTGAAGTGACTCCTCTGCAGTTGGGGAGACGGGGCTTGAACCGGGATCCTTATGCTTTGCGCCACCTGCACTTAACCGCTGTGCTACCGCCTGACTCCCAACATTTTTTTTTTTAATTTCAGACTTATCTTGACCCCTTATGACAAAACCAAGAACAGAATTATTAGCTCCCCCAACAGATCATCTCTCCAGGCTTGGCAAGATCTTCAATCCATGCTATTCCATTTTGTTTGTTTTGTTTTCCACCTTTATTTAAAATTTCTAAATCCTAGAGGACTCCTCACTTTCTAGGTTCTATAAACATTCCTCAAGTACTGTCTTAAGAGTCTTTTTGGGGTGTGGGTAGATAGCATAACGGTTACGCAGACACTCTCATGCCTGAGGCTCCAATCCCCCATACCACCATAAACCAGGACTGATCAGTGCACTAGTAAAAAAAAAATCATTTTCTTCCTTAACTACTCAAGATCTCAAGATGTCTCAGGTCATCTAGCCAGCATTCTCAGTTCAATTTTCAAGAAAAGGACATTCATGCATCACTAACACAGGAATGTCACCAGAGCAGAGCAGAGAATAAATTTCTATCACTAGACAAGATGAGATTACAATAGAGAGCTTGCCCCATGGAGATACAAGTGCACCATGTAATTACATAGGCCTCAACTCCTGCTGTGTCACCTCCAGAGCACTGTGGACATTGCCTTTTACAGAGGCTGCCTGGACACTGGAGACTGGTGGAGGCACTCATTGTCAGAATGCTCATTGGAGACTGGACATTTGTTCATAATAGCCCTCCCAATACCATATCATTAAAGGAGAATGGAAAGAAATGTAATCTTTTCTCAAAAGTTGTTCTGGTAGCCTGGGATAGCTTACAGATAAAAAATTCTGGAAACTTTCTGCTTGTGTTGAGAAGGACCTCCATGGAACCATTTGCAAATACACTGATTAATTTTGCTTGGTTCATTTCCTTCATGGCCCAAAACTGAAGGAGCAGAGTTGCTTTAGGAAATAAGTGCCCTTGGGATAGCAGATTTCCCTTAGAGATCACTGGCAGATGGAACCCCTAAGAAACTAACTGTACAAATGTTTTTACCTTTCAGATATTGGTAATTTGAAGTCAACACCATTGTCCCAAGTTTATTTGCATCTAGAGGTATCTAAGCCACAGTCTTTACAATTGCAGGAGCCCCTTGCATCAACTGAGATTGGTCTCTGTGCCCAATCAAGAGATCAACGAAAAGACAGGAATGATTATCACCATAGATTCCTTTCCAACAACCAAAGCCCCCTGCCTTCTCTTTCCCTCCCTTCTCCTTTGAAGATGCAGGCAGGGAAGGGGCTGGGGGGCAGAGAGGTGGATAGGACTGCATTGGCACACCAGGGAAAAACCTGTGTGAGATCAAGGATGAAAGTTTTGTTCCTAGGAACATTCTCGGATGCCAAGTTGCAGCCTGGAATTTTTACAGCAGAGTTTTAAACCCCTGACAATGAGAGTTTATAATGGAAATCCTGCCAGACCTTGAACTATAGTGACGCCACTATAATATTTATAAGTACCTTATACTCTTTCCAAACACATGTGCTCATAACTTGTGTCTCTGCTTCGGCCTCACTTCAGGATGGAGGATGGGAGGTGAGGCAGGGGGACTTTCTGTGTAAACACAACAGATTGGCTTGCTTATACTTTCCTTCTCTAATTGCTCTCCAGTTATATCTGTGAAAAGAAAGGCTTCCCTGGAGGCCGAGCCATGAAGCCTTTCCCTTCACCCAGCTCCAAGACTCTGCAGTCTATAGATTGATTCTTTTCTTTTAGTGTTTTTCAGGAGTTTTAAAGTGTAATTATCTTTATTTATTGGATAGAGACAGTCAGAAATCAAGAGAGAAGTGAGTGATAGAAAGGGAGAGAGACAGAGAGACACCTGCAACACAGCTTCACCACTTGCAAAGCTTTCCCCCTGCAGGTGGGGACTGGGGGCTCAAACCCAGGTCCTTGGGCATTGTAACATGTACGCTCAACCAGGTGCACTACCACACATTCCCATAGATTCATTCTTTGCCCGCTGTTGGCTATTAGAATTCGACAATCTGTGCCTCCTTAATTATTTTGTTTATTGCCACTGGGATTATTGCTGGAGCTTGGTGCCTGCTCCCAGTGGCCAATTTTTTTCCTTTTCTTTTTTTTCTTTTTTATTTGATAGGACAATGAGTAATTAAGGGGTGGGCAGATAGAAAGGGAGAGAAACATAAAGACACTTGCAACACTGATTCACTGATTGAGAAGCTTCCCCTCTGCAGGTGGGGACAAGAGACTTGAGCCTGGGTTCTTGTGCATGGTAATGTGAGTACTCAACCAATGCCCAACCTCTTTACTATTTCCTTATAATTATTTTTCCCAGTGATGAACGGGCTCGTGGGGTGGAGACAGCTTGGCAACCCACTGGGTTTGATTAAATCTGACCACTTGGCAGGTTCTAAGTAAACAGGGTAAGAGGTAGTGCAGGCCAGTGAAAGGCCACTCTGAGTGCTGACAGCTTATCAGGTCCAACATAAGGAGGTGTCCAAGGAAATTGATCACTTAATAGTGATATGAAATGACAAGGATTTCCTTACTCTTTAGTGTCAGCATCGTAAAAATATTTGCATCATAAGAAACTGTGCTGAGTTGTGGGGTGGGGAGACAGCATGCATGGTCTACAGGTGAGTAAAGAAAAGAGAAAAAAAAAGAAGAAAAGAAAAGTGGGGGAAGAAAAGGTAAAGTATATATCCTCCTTATCAAGGAGCAGAAAGGAAAGGCAGCTCCAAGTCCAGGACCTTGGACTCCCATGTCTCAAAGAGGTAATGCAGAACATTTGGACTGCAAACACAAGCTACACGGGCTTCAGTCTCCACACTCAGAAAATGGACAAGAGTTCATTGCCAGTAATCTCTTGGTCTCAGGAGCTTGGACACTTGCTCTGGGACTCAAGACTTGTAGTCAAAAATGAATTAAAGGGTCATGGAAATAGCGCACTTGGATAGTGTGCTTCTTTGTCAGGCTTGTGCCTCCCCCCATTACATTGAAAGAAGTGTCAGTGACAGTACTATTCTGTCTCTTTGTCTCTCTCCCCTCTGTCTTAATTAAAAGGGAAGTAAGAGAGAAAGGAAGGGAGAAAGAAAGAAAGAAAGAAAGAAAGGGACAATACCATCAATGGCCTTGCACCTTGCACACAGAAAAGTAATTGTTAGATTCCAAGGTCATGAATAGCAATATGACAAGTGGCTCACCAGGTAAAGTCTACACATTACCTTGGTTAAGTCTTGTGTTCAAGCTCTGTGTCGCTATGTAGGAAAGTCTGTGTGAAGGAAGCTTCACCAGCACTGGAATAGTAGTGTGGTGCCTCTGACCACCCCCCCAACTTCTTTTTCTCTCCCGTGGTGGAGTCATGAAGGCACTGAATCCCAGTAATACCCTTCACAGGAAAAAGAGAGAAAGAAGAAACATAGATATATAGGAAGAAAGAAAGAAAGAAAGAAAGAAAGAAAGAAAGAAAGAAAGAAAGAAAGATGAGAGGAGAAGAAAGGAGAAAATAGAGGAGAGGAGAGGAGAGGAGAGGAGAGGAGAGGAGAGGAGAGGAGAGGAGAGGAGAGGAGAGGAGAGGAGAGGAGAGGAGAGGAAAGAGGAGAGGAGAGGAGAGGAGAGGAGAGGAGAGG
This sequence comes from Erinaceus europaeus, assembly GCF_950295315.1. Lineage (NCBI taxonomy): Eukaryota > Metazoa > Chordata > Mammalia > Eulipotyphla > Erinaceidae > Erinaceus > Erinaceus europaeus. The sequence goes on from NC_080162.1 coordinate 156,619,391, forward strand.
GGAGGAAAGAGGAGAGGAGAGGAGAGGAGAGGAGAGGAGAGGAGAGGAGAGGAGAGGAGAGGAGAGGAGAGGAGAGGAGAGGAGAGGAGAGGAGAGGAGAGGAGAGGAGAGGAGAGAAAAGAAAACAAGATTGAGAATATAATTGAAGGTTGCACCATGACCATGAAAGGGCACTGTTGTAGGATGATCAGACAGAATCACAGCTAGGATGGTCCAGAAAGCATAAGTAAGGTGGATATTCTCCATCCAAACACCATCTCTCAGCACCAGATGAGAAATCCCAGTGTTCATGGCACTACATGGAGACCAAGTACAAATGGCATGTAGCCTCCAGGAGTGACATGATTCAGACAAGAAGTCATTGCTGGACACACAAAAGGCACCACACAAAAGGCATCTTATGGACAGAACTTACATGGGTATGTTTTAGGGGATAAACTTCACCCCTGAAGTCAATCAATGGAATTTTGGGGTTCCAGCCTAAAGAAAATATCCAAAGCTTCCACTATATATAAATTTCCATTTGTTCCCAGACTATAAGTAGCTCTGGTCTCTCATCAGTGGCACCAGCTCTCTAACATGGCCAGAAGGCAATGTGACCAGCAGCTCTGTGAACTAACCTATGGCAACAGTCATGTTCAGATGATCCGGCCAATTTCACATTTCTGTAGCTAAGCAAGACTAAAGAAAAGTCACAGGCATTACCAAATAATGAGTCTCTTATGATGTCATGAATTCTTGCTTAAGGATAGTTTTTTCAAAGTTGCTTTTCCTTCCCCCAAATCTCAGATACTCTCAGAAAAATAATTAATTCAACTCTAACCTGAGCACTAACTGAAACTGGCCATGAGAGTACTGTTAGTGAGACTAAAACATGCCCTCCGTCAAATAAAACAGATGCAGAATGCTACTATGAAGAAGCTACTTCAGAAAATGCAAAAAAAAAAAAAAAAAAAAAAAAAAGGAATACTTATGAACAGGTCAGGCCCATGGAAAGACAGGTCAAAATAAATACACAGAGGCTGGGTGCTGGTGCACCCAGTTATGTTCCCATGTGCAAGCACCTGGGTTCAAACCCTTGTTCCCCTCCTGTAGGGAGAAAGCTTCACAGAACGGTGGAATCATGATGCAGCTAGCTCTCTCTTTCTCTCACTCTTCCTCTCTTTCCCCCTTTCTTCCTTGTCATTCTCTGTCTCTCAGCCACTATCTAAAAGAGGGGAAGGAGTTGGAGAAAGAGAAGGATGAGGAGAATTAGCAGTTGCCATCACTAGGAGTGGTGGCACTGAGATCCAGCAATAATCCTGAACAGTAAAACAGTATCAGTAATAATAGTAATAATAAATTTTAAGCATAGAAATGTACAGAAGAAATATGAATTTACTTTTTTATCTCTTTCCTGGGAAAAGATAAGGGTTTAAAGGAAGTAGGTCAATCATCACCTTCCAGGAAAACCCCAGACCTTCCTGTCTGAACTCAATCTGCTGATTACAGAGAAGTCACTAAGGATACAAAGTTGAGGCTGGAGTGGGAACCACGGTCAATGAGGGCAGAGTGAAGAGGGAGCAGGTGTACATACAGAGCCTGAGCACCTGCCCTGGGGCAGAGCTGCCCTGTGCCCCCACAAAGTCTAACTTAAGCACTGTTTTGCAACAAGTCTATATTTGAGGAGCTGACTTCAGATATCTTCTTCTGAAAACAGGAAGCAAATGCTATAATTTGAAACTGTTCTTTGGCAATCAACCCTTGAAGAATAACAATCCGAAAATTTTTTAAGTGTGCATAGAAAATAAAAAAATTCAGAAACCCCATACTAAAAGCTTTTTGCTTCTCCCCGTCTAGATTTCAGCACTGAGTGTGACAGATATACGGGAGAGTTGAAAGACTGAAAATTTCCCCAAGCAGACAGATGTTTATTAAAAAAAATAAATTCCTTCCTCCCTTCAAGGAAAACGGGAACTTTTTCCTGGGCATCTATGAGAAATAACTTTCGTCTCAGTCATTATGTTAAAACAGAAAAGGGTTTTTTGCAAAGGCAAAACTGAGGCTAAAATAATCATCATGTTGAATGAGAATTTGAAAAAATAAAATAATTGAAGTGAAGGAAAAAACAGGATTCATTTTCCCCTACAAATGTTTTATTGCCAGGGTAGAAATGAAGAGCACAGGTGTTAATTACTGAGGCCCCCAACTCCAACTAAAGAAGCCCCTGGATTAAACAGGTTGTCTCTTCCTGGCAATGTATTTAGCTCTATGCAAGGGCCAAGTCCACTCAAAGTCAGCCAAGGCAGAGTAAGGAAGATGGCTGTCTTGCACTGAGGAAGGACTTGAAATCCTGTTAGGTTCAAATGTAGAGGTCCTAAATCCAAGCACACACTTATAGATTCTGTTTGCATTGGAGCTTTTTAAAGAATATATGCAGAGGCCTAGACCCAGCAAAGCTGTGATAACCTAGCAGAAAGAATAGGGAGTTCTCTGCCATCCAGTGTCACATGTGAAATCAACCTTAACCACACCAAAGGTCAGTTGTCCAGAATGAAATACTGTCACAGCTTCTTGGTATGGTCTATCAGAAAATTCATCTACGCCCTCCAAACCCATTGCCCAAATATGTGCCTTTGAAATACAGCCACAGAAACCAGTAGTGATATACCTGGTAAGTACATGTTGTCATGCAGGAGGACAAGGGTTTAATTCCCTGGTCCCAACCAGAAGCATTCATTCACATGCAGTGAAGCAGTGTTCAAGTTCTCTCTTCTTCTTCTTCTAGCGTTTGCCCTTCTTCCGTAGCCAGTTAACAGCGTCAGGTTGAGCCTGATGTAAAGTTTTGAGACCTCCTTTGAATCTGGAGAGGTGGCAGTCGTTGACTATGTGGGTCATAGTCTGTCTGTAGCCGCAGGGGCAGTTCGGGTCGTCTCTGGCTCCCCAGCGGTGGAACATAGTGGTGCAGCGGCCATGGCCTGTTCGATAGCGATTGAGGAGGGCCCAATCATAACGTGCTAGGTCAAAGCCGGGTTGATGCTTGCAGGGGTCTGTGATGAGGTGTTTGTTCTTTACCTCAGCTGACTGCCAGCTCTGTTTCCAAGAGTCTGGAACAGAGAAGTTCAGTGTAGGCATAGGGGACCAGATTGGATGATGAGACGTCAAGCGTTTGACAGGGTGGGCGAAGATATCCGCGTATATTGGCAGGTCGGGTCGAGCGTAGACGTGGGAAATGAATTTAGATGATGCCGCATCCTGACGAATATCTGGCGGGGCGATGTTGCTAAGAACTGGCAGCCATGGAACCGGGGTGTAACGGATGGTTCCAGAAATTATCCTCATGGAGGAATATAATTTAGAATCAACCAAGTGGACATGGGGGCTACGGAACCATACTGGGGCACAGCATTCTGCAGTGGAATAGCATAATGCCAGAGATGATGATCGTAGTGTGGAAGCACTTGCGCCCCTTGAGGAGCTGGCCAGTCTTGCAATGATGTTATTCCTCACGCCCATCTTTGCTGCAGTTTTTATGAGATGTTCGTGAAATGACAGAGTGCGATCGAGAGTAACGCCAAGATAGACTGGCTGGGCTTCTCTCTCTCTCTCTCTCTCTCTCTCTCTCTCTCTCTCTCTCTCTCTCTCCTCTCTCTCTCCCTCTCCCTCTATCTATTTCTCTCCCCCTCTCTCCAGTCTCCCTTTTCCCCTCCTTTCCCCTCTATTCTTCTCACTAGATAATTCACTCTGGCTTAATAAGAATAAATGTGGTCATCAGACTAGGTGGAGTCATTATGCAGGCACCAAGTCATTATGTTAACCCTAGTGGCAAAATAAATAAATAAATAAATAAGGAAAGAAAAAAGAAAAAGAAGAGAAGAGAAAAGGGAAAAAGAAAAGAAAAGAAAAGGACCAGGTTGTGTAGTTCACCTGGTTGAGCATACACATTTCCATGTACAAGGTTCCAGGGTTCAAACTTCTGCTCTCCACCTTCAGGGTGGACACTTCACAAGCAATAGAGCAGGTCTGCTGGTGTATCTCTTCCTCTCTGCCTCTCTATTTTCTCCTCCCCTCTCAATTTCTCTGTCCTATAAAATAAAATAAAGAAAATAGAAATTAAAAAAAGGAAAATGGCTTCCAGAAGAGATGGATTCATAGTATCAGCACCAAGCCCCAGCAATGACCCTAGTAGAAAGAGAGAGAGAGAGAGAGAGAGAGAGAGAGAGAGAGAGAGGAAGGGATAGGAAGGAAGGAAGGAAGGAAGGAAGGAAGGAAGGAAGGAAGGGGAAGAAATATGGTCCTATGACCTGCTAGAAAGCCAGTGCCTTAACTTAGTCATCCCCCTGAAGAGAGGTTGTTCTCCCTTTTTCTTCCAGTGAGGAAAGTACAGCATTGATCAGGAGCCTGAAAACTCTCCCCGCATAATTACAAGATATGTGTTGGGGAGCAAAGACCCATTTCTGACCTAGTGTCCACTAAGGCACACAATTTGAGCATGAACCTGTAATGTTCCTACCCCACCCCCCTTTTGGAGTTAGCCTCTTGATGTGACAAGCATGTGATGAGGAGAACATTCAGAGCAATTTTAAGAACCCCAATGATCCAATCACATATCTCCTCCCTAGCAGTCAGATCCCTGCCACTGGCTATTTTGCTAAAATGAATATGAACCTCACAAAAGATGTCTCTGCCTCCCTATGAAGGGTGAAAGAAAAACTATCCAGAATATAGAAAGGAGTTACTTAGAAAAATGAACGTTGGGAGTCAGGTGGTAGCGCAGCGGGTTAACCGCAGGGACTGGAGTAAGGATCCCAGTTCGAGCCCCTTGCTCCCCACCTACAGGGAGTCGTTTCACAGGCAGCGAAGCAGGTCTGCAGGTGTCTATCTTTCTCTCCCCATCTCTGTCTTCCCCTCCTCTCTCTATTTCTCTCTGTCCTATCCAACAATGATGACATCAATAACAAGAATAATAGTAACTACAATAATAGTAACTACAACAATAAAACAACAAGGGCAACAAAAGGGGAAATTAAAAAAAGAAAGAAAAATGAATGTCTCCCCTTCCTCTCTTTATATCAAGCCGTCTCTGGGGTCATATTCTTCCAGCCAATAACAAAACAAGATTCTTCTACGAAGCATATGGCTGCACAAAGAAACAGCCAGAAAACAACTCTCTTAAACAAATAAACAACTCAGTGCTTGAACTTTATGTTCCCCATCTCTGCCATCATTAATCACACTCAAAGTTTGTCTTCGAGAAGCCTGCATAAAGGGATGGAAGGTGGGAGAGAAGGAAGGAAAATAAACTCTTGGACCTAGTTAGGTTGGTAAGACAAACAGAAGATGAAAACCTACCTCAGCTGTCAAAAGAGATTTCTGGAAGCTGGTTAGAAAGTCTGAAGGTGGGTATTATGGGCTGGCTACAATGGAAATCAAGCTGTATCTGAGAAAATCATCTTTGAGGCTCATACTGAGTATCATTTTAGCTTTTTCATAATGAATCTTATTTGGATTTTAACAGAAAACCAGCAAAGGATCTGAAATCATTTCTTCCATGTAATTATGACTTTTGGTAAGAAAAAGAACCAGAAAGCCTGGCCAGTGACACACCTGGCTGTGCACACACTTTATCATGTGCAAGGACCCAGGTTCAGGTCCCAGTTCCTTAGCTGCTGGGGAAGAAGTTACACATGGTGAACCAGTGCTGCAAGTGTCATTTCCTTTCTTCCTCTCTATTTCCCCTTTCTCCCAAGTTCTCTCACATCTATCAAAAATAAATGAGATAAAAAGAAATAAATAGGGACCCAGTGGTGGCGCACCTGGTTAAGCACACAATTTACAATGTGCAAGGACCCAGATTCAAGCCCCAAGTTCCCACCTGCAGAGGGAAAGCTTTGCAAGTGGTAAAGCAGTGTTGCAGGTGTCTCTCTGCCTCCCTAGCTCCCCCTTCCCTCTCGATTTCTGGCTGTCTATATCCAATAAATAAAGATAATAAAAAATTAAATAAATAAAAAAGAAAGGAAAGAAGTAAGGAAGGGAGGGAGGAAGGAAGGGGAAGGAAGGAAGGAAGGAAGGAAGGAAGGAAGGAAGGAAGGAAGGAAGGAAGGAAAAGGAAAGAAGGAAGGAATTAGGAATGTGAACCTGATTGGATACATTTTTATCATAAACAAACATGAAAACTTCATGAATGGGGGCCAGACAGCAGTGCACCTGATTAAGTGATCACATTATAGTACACAAAGACCCAGGTTCAAGCCCCTGGTCCCCACAGACAAGAGGGAAAACTTCATGATTGGTGAAGCAGGGCAGGTGTGTCTCTCTGTCTCTGTCCTCTACCTCCTCCTCTCTCAATTTCTGTTTCTAATAGGTAAATAAAAATATATTTTAAAAACCTTCACAAATGTACAAACAAGGAGAAGAGAAAAAAGAGGCATGCCCCAGGTCTCTGTCTCTGAGTACCCTTCTTAGCAGCAGGAGAGAAAGGCTGGCTTTAATCAAGATTTTAAGGCTGGCTCCTACAACTGGGAACAGAAAAAGAAATCAACAAAAGCCTTGGAGCTTCTAACCTGCTATTTGTAATTGTTTTCTTTCTTTTTCTTTTTTCTTTTTTTTTTTTCAACTTCAGATTTCCATACAGATCCTAAATAACTGTATCAACATTTTTACAATGACCAAGGAAATGTTTGGTTCCAAAGCCATTTTGAGTTTAGTGTGAGGTCAGGCAGGACCATGTTCCACAATGTCATGATGAGGGGCCATTCACTGAGGTACAGTGTTATCACTGTGTTATTTTTCTATATTCTTTCTAGGCCACAGGAATGTTCCTGATTTACAGCAGTTTGTGAAATAGAGCATTCTTCTTTTTGCTTCTTGTTATTATTATTGTTGTTGTTGTTGTTGTTGTTAGAAAAAAATTCTGATTGCTCTCTGATTAAAAACTGCCTCACAGATTGTCAAAGAACACTATTCAAATGATAAAAGCCAGCTGGGTTACTATAGGTTTGATCATGCAATGAGACATTAACCCCTATACTAGCTAACACAGGTCTAGGGACTTAACATCATCAATTGTGGAGACTGTCAGCTTAATCAAAGAGACAACGCCAACCCTTTCCAGAATCTGACGCATGTTAAGAAAAGGGACTCAAAAATAGTCTTTTAAATAATGGCCTTACTATTTAGATATTTCATATAGGTATTCATGCTTCTCTTTCATAATTTATACAATCCTAGGAAGTGGTTGTTTTGTGCTTTGATGTTTGAATAGTTCTTTCCCCAAGTAAAAAAAAAATAGATAAATAATACCAGTACTGTTAGTCGCTAGTCTGATATGTCTCATTCCTCCATCTTATCCTTAACCTTTGGAATATTCCCTGTGTGTCTTCCTTACATTTCTAAGTTGACACTATAACAGAGAAACAAACAAAAGTAAAGGAGCAATGAGTAGATCAAGGGCCACTGTTACATAATAAATCTGAGTTATGGAAACACCATTTCTCCTCCTTGAAGTAATGGTCATGCCAAAGAATTTGCCAGTTGTAATGAAGGGAAAATTTCTCATGTTTTAATTTTTCTTATACAAAACCATATCGAAAGTCCAAGTTTCTATTTCTTTTTCTTTTTCTTTTTTTAACAGCCAAGAACATGAGACCAGGGACTTCATGACATATCACACTTACACTTTTACAAAGACAACTGTTTACTCTAGAGGACATCATTGTATTTTTTTGATGTGCCTTTGATGTAAATGAAATGTAAACCCAAGGGACTCCAGCTGCTGGGGTTTTGTATGGACACCCAAAGGATCACCCAACTTTATTTAATCATCTGACATGAAACCTCTGGGGTGAATAAAAGTGCATTCTCTCTGATGTCATTTCCATTGCATTAACGACAGTTAGTATGTAGATAAGGTTCTGTGAGCACAAATTTGGCACTGAAATATACTTTCAGTTTTGCACTTGGAAAGACTCAGTAGACATGCATAGCTAAAAGTTCAAGATCACAGTTAAGCAATAGGATGGAAAGCCAAGAAAAAAAAAGGTGAGTAAGATGAAGGGGGAAGAATGGGAATGAAGTGTACTTTGACTGAATGAGTATGTTCTCTTGCTGGATCACACCATGCTTGTTTTCTAAGTGTGCAATTTCAAACCTCAGTACAAATGTATACATTTAATTGTTTTGTGGCTTAAAGTTCAGACTAAAGGGTCCAGGTTGTAGCACACCTGGTTAAGCGTACACATTACAGTCTGCCAGGACCTGGGTTCAAGCCTCTGGTCCCCACCTGCAAAGAAAAAGCTTCACGAGTGGTGAAACAGGGCTGCAAGTGTTTCTCTCTTTCTCTTTCTCCCCCTCCCTCTCAATTACTCTCTGTCTCTACCAAATAATAGATATATAAAAAGACTTTTAAAAATCCATACTAAGATTTTATGTATAATCTTAATTTTAAATGTGGAAAAATTATAAATTTTATTGAAGGAAAACTAAACACACTGGATAATCAAATTTGTTTTTTGTTCAGTTTTATACCACCTGTCAAAGTGTGATCAAAATATGGACTACATAAAGCATAATAGTTTATGTTTTCTGATACCTCCAATTATTCTCTTTAAATTTATTTTAAAGGAGCTCAGCTTGCTTAGAAAGTTCTTGTCACACAGTAAATCATATTTTCTGAAAATGCAGCTAGTGGATCCAGAATATAGAGAGATCTTGAATCTTTTGTAATTATAGAAAAAATCTTGTGTCTTTAGGATAAATATGTGTGATGACCTTTTATCTCCAGAAAAATAATTGTTCTACTTCTAAACTATATAATATTTGACCTAAAATAAAAAATACAAGCCTCTCAAATCTTGCCTTTTCATATAACCATTTCAGTACATAAGATTTTTATTGTGTCTATTCATTCATCTATTGTTCAACCAGTGTTTATTCAAAAACCATGTAAAATACAATGATGGACCATCAGATATGTCAGCACCCTCTCAAGAGAGTTCTCTGAGCTAATTTGGAGATTCATGTGATAAAAGATCCCGTGGCAGAAGTACAATTTGCAAAGTAAATGGATGGAGTATCTTGTCTCAGCTCACAGTATCAGAAACCGTTACCTGAGCAATACTGGATGTGTCTTAACTTTTAACAGCTATTATATTATCTTAAATGGTTCACAAATCATTCCAGTAGTCTTATCCTCTTCAGCTTGGTTGATGAGTCATTTTGACACAATCCCAGTACTTTCAGTGTTCTGGATTTTCTAAATAGCAAGATAGTCTGATCTGATCTCATATATTTCCTCTCCCAGACCAGAATAGAGCCAACCCTATAAGAATACCTGGTCTATTGTATTAAGAAATTTGACTTAGATATCACAATTGGGATGCTATAGATTGAAATTGCAACCTTTTTAAATTCATAGAATAAAACTCAAACTTCAGTTGTAAAGTTTATATAGATGACAGTGATTAAATAAAAAGGGATGACAAGAAACAGCATGAAATAATTAGAATAAAATGAACTACTCTAAAGCCAGATGCACAGTCCAGCCATTTCAAAGTACTTAACCACTCCTAGGTTGTATCCTTATGTCCAGAATGGAGGGAATATTCCTTCTTTTAACACTGCAGTTGAGATTAAATGAGATGTAGTTAAAGCACTTTGAACTTCACATATGATAGTAGAGTTCATATTTCATTAAGTATAAAAGAGTCTTTAAATAAATGGAAATGGAAATGCCTTATGATTCAGTAATATCACTCCAGACATATATCCAAAAGATGTGAAAACAGTAATTTGAAGAGAAACAGCTTCATTATTCATAATAGCCAAGGTGTGGAAGCAACTAAATGTCTATTGATGGACAACTGATTAAAAAGTTAAGGGCTATGTATACTCAAGGGAATACTACTACTACTACTACTCTTCAATAAAAAAAGATGATGTGTATCCTTTGGGACAAAATGGATAGAACTGGAGGTGATGATGTGAAGTCAAGTAAGTAAGGATATGAAAGACAACTACTAGATTGCTTAGCTCATATGTGGAACATAGAGGATTGAAACGCATGAATTTACAAAAATAATAATAAATAAACAATCTCTGAGACTGTGACAATTATGGCAGTTATGAGAAAGGCACAAAACTTTGGGGATGAGTGTGGTATGATACTATACCCCTGTAATCTTATGATATTGTTAACCACTACTAACTCATCAATGAATGTAAATAAATAAATAAAAGACTATAGATTGTAAAATTGCCCTCCCTGCCCACAACCATGTATTGTCATTAGAATAAAGACCAGAACACAGCCTGTTCTGTCCAGCTCTGATGAAGGGCATAGAGCTCTAATCCCTGTCACCACCAAATGACATTGTTGATTTTGGCCTTCCTTTCACTGTCTCTCAGAGAAATGAACAAAGCTTTTTTTAATAAGTATTTTTTTTTAAAAATCTCTTCTGTGATCTACTAGCAAGTAATCAACAGAATATTATTTACAGCACAGCAATGGAAATTTCGGAAAGTAATATTTTTCCCAAAATATTGTGGTAATCACATTAAAACATGTATCAATATTGATGAAAAGGTTAAGAGACAGCTCTCTTGGTAGGGTAAGCACTTTTCCATATGTGTGATCCAGGTTCAAGCCCCAATAGCACCATAAGGGAGTACCATGAGAAATAGATAGGTAGGTAGGTAGATAGGTAGATGATAGCCAGATAGATAGATAGATAGATATAAAAAAAAGTCATCCAGGAAGCAGTAAAATAAAAATATGCAAGGCCTTAATGCCGCAAAAATAAGCAAATAAATAAATAGATGGTTCTGTTCTCTTAACCAAGTGCACCACCACCCAGCCCCCAAGGAAGGTCACTATAAAATGGTCTTAGGAAAGTTAATTTTAAATGGTCACAGATATTTCTGTGCAGGCTCTAGAATTATAAGTCACAGAACACAGAAGGATTCTACAGATAAAGAGAGGAAATACTTAATATGCCTGGGCATTAGTTTTTCTTTGCTAGAAGAAGAAGGAGGAGGAGGAGGAGGAGGAGAAGGAGAAGGAGAAGAAGAAGAGGGGAGGGGGAGGGGAGGGGAAGAGGGGGAGGGGGAGGGAGAGGGAGAGGGAGAGGGAGAGGGAGAGGGAGAGGGAGAGGGAGAGGGAGAGGGAGAGGGAGAGGGAGAGGGAGAGGGAGAGGGAGAGGGAGAGGGAGAAAGAAAACTGAATACAATAACAGTTCTAGAGCCAAGCAAGTAACACACAGGAAGAGCGCAAGACTTGCAAGCCGTGTCCCCAAACTTAATCCAGCACTGCCTGTGCCAGAGTGACACTCCAATGCTCTCTTTCTTAGTAACAAATAAATCAATATTTAAAAATATAACATTTAAAATAACAGTTCTGATGCCACGAAACTGTTAGATGGATAAAATAGAGTCAAAACAATTTGAATACTGTGGGACCTCAGATTCTAACTAAACTAGAATCAAAAGGGACTGATTTACACTCCTGGCTAAAATAACAAAAGAATCTACACAAATCACATGAAAGAAAGTTTCAAGACACTGCTATCATGCAGCAAACAACTGTAACTCCCCCTCCCCCCAAGAAATGGGAATCAAACCAACAAAGTCTCAGCTTGTCTAACTGGCCACTTTGAAAATGTTCCTGCTCACAGCACAGGCTGAATCTAGCAGATCTGTGCTGAGAGGATGAAGCTGAGATTTTGCAGAGACCAAAAAAAACTAGTGTTGGCAGAACAGGAAAGAAGAGAAAACCCAGCAAGTTTGAAGCCAATCCCTCTTAAGTAGTCCATTCCTTGGAGTGTAACTAGGGAAAGAAACAAGTGAAAAGAAGAGAGGTAAGAGTGCCCCCCATTGCTTTCACACAGGCTGGGAAGCGTGTCTGTTCCCAACAGCCAGAGTGGAAAAAGGCATGACTCACCAGGCTTTGGAATGAGTGCTCAGGAGGGATTTAACTCCATATTGGGAAATAATTAGCCCAAGATTGAGTACTGCCTGGTCCCACCTTCAAAATCTTAAAAGCAATAAACCGAAGGATCAGACTGTTTCCAAGTAACTTAACTGCATTCCAGAACAAAGCTCAAGAATATATATAGGAATTTAAAGCATCCAGTATCCAACAAGATAAAATTCAGTGTCTGGAATACAATTAAAAATTAACAGTTTTACATGGAAACAAGGAAATATAACTCGCATAGAGGAGCAAACCAGTAAATCAAAACCAACAACTGACTCAAAGGTTAAAATTAGCAAAGACATCACAGTTTACTGTGACTATATGCCACCTGTTAAAAATTAGATGTTATAAAAGAAGAACCAAATTAAACTTTTTATAAATGGAGCTGTAATATCTGAAATGAAAAACGTATTCTGGGTTGAATAATTGGCAAGATAGACTTCGTTGGAGAAAATATTAGTGAACTAAAACACACAGAAACAGAAACTATCCAAGATAAATGACAGAAATTTAAAAGAATAAAAAGAATCACTGAGCTATGGGACAACTTTAGAGTAGTACTTCTAAGAGGATAAGATGTGTATAAGAAAAGAATGTTAGACGAAGTAACTGAAAACTTTCCAAATTTTAGGACAAATAAAAACATATAGATTCAAGAAGCAGCGGGCCAGGTGGTGGCATACGTGTCGAGTATGCAAGATGCAATGTGCAAGGACCTGGGTTCAAGTCCCTAGACACCACTTGTAGGAGGAAAAATTCACAGTGAAGCAGTGCTGCAGGTGTCTCTTTCTTTTTCCTTCTCCATCTCTCCTTCCCTCTCAATTTCTGTCTATATCCAAGGAAAGAAAGAAACAATAAGTAAGTAAACATATAAATGAATAAAATCAATTCAAGAAACACAACAAACTCAAGCAATAAAAATCAAGAAATTAGAGAAAATTCTTGAAAAATAGCTCAGTTATATAGTGTGCTGTTCTGGCATTTGAGTGACCCAGGTTCAAGTCTGGCCTTCATCACACTGAAGGTGCATAGTGTTGTGGTCTCTATTATGCTCTCTCTCTCTCTCTCTCTCTCTCCCTAAATTTCTATATATAAAGAAAGAAGAGGAGGAGCAAGAAGAGGAACTAGATAGAGAAAGAAAAGAAGAGAAAGAAGCAATTAGAGGGGAGCACATTATCATCAAATATGCTCAACACTAGTCTTAAAGAGAAAATCTTTCAAGCATCCAGGGGTATAGAAAATACATCAGAGGACCAAAGATAAATGAGATAGCAGAAAGCTAAAAGCATTGCATGCAAAAAAATACTAAAATTTTTTTTTGCATTTTTAGAGTTTTTTTTAAGTTTCTCTCCCAGACATACAATTGGAAATAAATTAATAAGTGGTGGGGGTATTGGGAAGATGCTAGGCTAGTCCACAGAATTAAAAAGGCAATTTAAGAGGCTCCACTGCCTTGGGAGCTCATGGACTGGAAGCAGGAAATCAGATGTTGCCTCAGCTTCCTTAAGCAGTGAAAAGTCACATCACAGTCAATACCAGCATCATTTCTCTATCAGGTCTGGATCTCAAACTCGATGCTTCTGGAAGAAACTGGCCTGGCTCGTGTCACATTCTCACCTATTGGTTTACTCACTGTGACCTAGAATGGATAGAGTATAATATGTGATTGATCCCAGCTGGATTATGCATCTTGTGTAGAACCAGGAAGAAGTGACCCATTCACAGGAGAGGACAGTGGAGAAAACAGGAGCTAAGAAGCTACCAAGATGTGACTCCAACAAGTAAAAATACTTTTTAGTTTCATTATCAAAAAAAGTAAATAGGGGGGAGTTGGGCGGTAGTGCAGTGGGTTAAACATACATGTCGCAAAGCTCAAGGACCAGTGTAAGGATCCCAGTTCGAGCTACCAGCATCCCACCTGCAGGGGAGTCACTTCACAGTGAAGCAGGTCTGCAGGTGTCTTTCTCTCCCTCTCTCAGTCTTCCCCTCTTCTCTACATTTCTCTGTGCCCTGTCCAACAACAACATCAATAACAACAACAATAATAACTATAACAATAAAACAACAAGGGCAACAAAAGGGAGTAAATAAATCTTTTAAAAAAGTTTTTTTTTAAGTAAATAGGGCCAACGAAACAGTTCCCTTATATAGTGGGCTTCTTCACTATGTGCAGGTTTGAGGCCGGCCTCCAGTGCATTTGGAGGAAGCTTCAGTGCTGTGATTTCTTTATTATTTATTTATAAAAAGGAAACACTGGCAAAACCATACAAAACCATACAACTCCACACAATTCCTGCCACCACAACTCCTTATCCCACCCTCACCCTTTATAGCTTTCCTATCCTTTTTTTGTTTTCAATATATTTAAGCAGTCAAGATATTCTTCAACAGGTCAATGAATAAATTAACTGTGGTACAAACATATAATGTAATCTTACTCAATGATAAAAATAAATGAAATATTATTTTGCACAATAACATGGATGAACCTGCAATGCATACTGCTAAGTGAAAAGAAAAAATAAATAACTTGAAAGTTATGAGCTTCTTGACTATATTTAAATGATATTCTAGAGGCCATACAAATTTTACAGCATGTAGGATTAACACATATTCCTGTTTATACATCAATGTGCTGAGATGCTCAAAAGTCCCAGGACAAAGTACAGAACGGGATGGAAGAATCTCTTTTTCAGATACAATTGATAGGGGAAGCACCCATATGCACAGTCAATAATATTACATATTATTATATTATCATTATTATTATTTTAGATATAGATTTTAAGAAGAGGCAGAAGAGAGTGTGCAAAAGGCTACAACACTAAAGCTTCCTTCAGTGTGGTGGGGTCAACCTCAAACCTGGTTTGGGTTGAATAAATGGCAAAGCAGTACACTATCCAAGTGAATTATTTTGCTGACCCTGTTACAGTTTTGCTTCACAGAGCACTTATCATCTCTGGTTTATGGTAATGCTGGTGATTGAATCTGGGATCTTTGTGCCTCAGGTATGAAAGTCTTTTTTCCAAAACTACTGTGTCATCTCACACATCCCACAAATAACTTTCAACTTCATCAAAACTCAACTTCTTTTGTTGTCCAGAAGCCTAACATGCTTTGTGTACTAGATGTTTTTATGTTATATTATTACAACAAAATAAAATATAAAATATTGAGAAAATCATAAGCAAGAAAAAAACATTTACAGTGCTTCATAGTTTGCTTGTTTGCCACCAGGGTTATTGCTAGGGCTAGGTGTCTACATGAAGAAGTCACTGCTCCAGGTATTTTTTCCTTTCCTCCCCTTTCCTCTTTTTTTTTTCTTTATTTGATATAACAGAGAGAAATTGAGACGAAAAGGAAAGATAGAGAGGGAGAGGGAGAGGGAGAGGGAGAGGGAGAGGGAGAGGGAGAGGGAGAGGGAGAGGGAGAGGGCGAGGGCGAGGGAGAGGGAGAGAGAGAGAGAGATGCCTGCATTATTTGCTTCATGTCTTCTAAAAGCCCCCATGTAGATGGGGAGCAGGGACTCAAACCCAGACCCTTGCACATGGTAATATGTGAGCATAACCATGTGCACCATCACTGGACCCCAAGTCTAAATCATCTAGATCAATAAATGACTCCACATATTAATAAATGGAAGGAAGTGGGAGAGGTAGCATAATGGTTATACAAGAAGACTCTCATACCTAAAGCTCCAAGGTCCCAGATTCAGTCCCCTGCACCAACTCAAGGCAAGAGCTGACTGAGCAAGACTCTAGTGAACATATATTTAGAGAGAGGATAGCTAAATCTCTGAGAGAATTCCAAATAATTTATATCGCTATGTTCCTCTGTGACCTGGAGCAGTCTACTTTGTATGTGTAGACCCTTTCCTAAGGAAGATTCTTTCAATCTTTAAAATATTTCTTCTATTATAGAAATGGGGGGTGGGCAAGGAGACATATTACAATGTAGGTACTTGACACACAGGGAATTAGACCAACATCAGAAGCAAGATCCATTAGCTATTATGCACACTCCATCTAGGATGAGAATGTGTCCCCCACCCTAGAATTCATAACACCAGTCTCATCATAAGAAAATCAGTAGACAAATCCAAAAAGAGGAACATTCTACAAGGGCGCCTGAGCGGTGTACTTGAAAGCTTTCAAATCCATTGAAACAGAGGAAATCTGAGAAACTGTCACAAACAGGAGAATCAAAGAGATAGGATAACTGAGTCTGACTGATTTTTTGGAAGAGATGCTGGACAGAAAAAATGACATTAGGTAAAATCTTAGGATACTCGAATGAAGTATAAAGTCCAGCAAATGGCATGTCAATATTGATTTATCACTTGTGATAACATTAGCACCAGAGGAAAGTAGGTGCAAGCTATATGGAAATCATCTGTACTGTTTCCATTTTTATGTTTAAAATAACTAAATATGGCACAATAGTTCATTTGTATAGCACATATGTATCTGTATCTGTATATGCACATGCACATGCACATGACCCAGCTTTCAGCCAGGTCCTCATTGCATTAGAGAAAGTTTCAGTACTCTGATATCTTCCCTTTCTTCCTTTCTCTCTCTCCCTCTCTCTTCCTCTCTCTCTCTCTCTATCACTTTCTCCTATCTAAAAAAAGTCAACCTAGAGTGGCAAAGTCCCAGATGTGATAAGTAAATAATTAAGCTAATTAATTAATGATTTGAATGACTCTAAAATATAATTTTATTAAACAAATAACTATGTATTTATTTATTCCCTTTTGTTGCCCTTCTTGTTTTACTGTTGTAGTTTATTGATGTCGTTGTTGTTGGATAGGACAGAGAGAAATGGAGAGAGGAGGGGAAGACAGAGAGGGGGAGAGAAAGACAGACACCTGCAGACCTGCTTCACTGCCTGTGAAGTGACTCCCCTGCAGGTGGGGAGCCTGAGGCTCCAACTGGGAAGAAGTGTCACAAGTAGCTGATTGTACTTCAGGTGTCTCTCCTCTCTGTTTCTCATTTTTTCTTGTGGATTTTTGAAGAAAGAAATAAACAAAGGAAGAGAGCAAAAGAGAGAGAGAAAGGAAGGAAGGAAGGAGGGAAGGAAGGAAGGAAGGAAGAAAGGAAGGAAGGAAGGAAAAAAGCTAGTGAGGAAGGATAGAAGAAAGGAAGGAAAAAAGGAGAAAGAAAGAATCTCTGGGAACAAAGGAACAATGTAGGCACTGAGCCCCATTGATAATACTGGCAGCTAAATAAAGAAATGTAAATAAATACAACAATGCAGAGTCAGTGTCAAACACAACCACTTTCAGGACCTTTAAAGGCCTTTCTCTGAATTTTGATTCCACTGCCTCCATGGTGCTTTCCTCTGGATTCATCTATATCAATATCTCTAACCCCAACTTAGTGGCTCCTCCATAAGTTTAGGAAATGTGCCAAATATTTCCAAGGACTGAGTTAAAAATTGAAAAAGTCTAGTCACAACCAGGTAGTATATCTTGTAGTGGAGGAATAACTGGGGGAGGGGGGCGGGGAAGCAACAGGTTAAAATGTAGAGAAGTGAATCTAACAAGAGGCAGCATGTTAATCTGAGTCAGTCATATAAAAATTATCCATGTAGGTAATCAAAGGCCCATCAGCCAAAATGATATCCTGTGGTTGGTTTGCAACAGAATTCTAAGATACTCAAACCACTAAAGGGATGAATATATCCCTCAATGTTCTCAGGTAAATGTGGTGCCTTCATGTCTTGATTAGGCATAAGGAAGTGCATAGCACCATCAAAGGCCTGTTCCTGAATGTCCCTCGCAGGTCTAAACAGGAGAGCAAGTGGAATCCCTCTTCCTGCTGTAACCCCAGTTGTATGCCCTCCCAGCTGCAGGCCCCCTCACCAATCAGAACAAGTGTGTAATTAGCTGCTGCTCTGTAAGCTGAAGGGGCCCCAGCATGTTTGAGCAGGTTGGCATCAAGCATTTAAGATGCACCTGTACACGATTAGTGACAATGGATTCCATACACCACACCTCATTTCTTGGAGGGAAGGGAGAACTTGTTTGAGCAATGATCACTGTGTTTTCTCTCTCTTGGTTTTGTTGGTAGTGGACGCAGGCATTTCAAGCTCATTTACTCAGCCTACTTTTAATAGTCTTTCTCACCAAGCCAGCTGGAAACAGATTTTTTTTTATTAAAAAAAAAACCATTTTATTGGATAGAAAAGTAGCTCATATGGATAGTGCATTGCTTTGCCAGTTACATGACCCAGGTTTTAGCCTAGCCCCCACTGCTTTGAATCAAATTTCAGTGTTGTTTTTTTTTTCTCTTTTACTCTCTATTACCCTGTCTCTATAAATAAAAAAAAAAAAACACTACTTATTTCATATAATTTTAGTGAGAGGTTAATGACTTACAGTACAGTTGTTGACTTGTGGTACAATTTCTCATCTCACTATGATAACTGTTTGTTTGTAAAGCACTGTCACTCCCAACTTGGGTTCTTCTCCACCACCTGCATAGTTAAATTAATCAAATATCTCTTCTTTCTCTTTCCTGGCCTCATGGGAAATGCTGGTGTCTGAATACCACAGCAAGGTTGTACTAGTAGATTCCATGCATGTCATTTCTTCCCATAATAGCTGGATCAAGCACAAGAGGAAGAGATGGGACTCTGATTCAACCAACTTTTCATGGAGTAACTGATTATTTCTACTCAGGAGAGGCCCAGGATGCTGCACATTCAAGCACAGAGTAGTGATCAGTGACTCGAGCATGTGGACAAATTACAACTCTTTTGTCACCTGTTGGACCAAGTGTCAAGAAAGAATGGAACAAGGGGGGCTTTCACCATCACCCTAAGTGATCAGATAAAGTTAATGGGAAGGCTAGTTACCATGGAATACTAACAGAAGGTGAAGTGTTTGTTTCTTCCCTTACCTAATGTCTTTTCTTCCATTTGCCTTCAGAAGATAGCAGCCTGTTGGTCATTTGAGTTGGAAAATGTGATCTAGATGCCACCCCCACTTCTACCACATGATACTTGAGACTGCAAACTTGGGGTGGCAGAATTCCCACATGAAGTTTCATTGATCACCTATCTGAGCCCAGGAGGAGTTCAAGTCATTTTTTATCAACGCACCTTCATGAATAAGGTCTAATACTACAGTGGAAGAGCTTAAAAAAAAAAAAAAAAGGTATGTCCATCCATTCTCCCAAAAACTTATTTCCAAAGCTTATCAAGCCTTAGAGAATTCCAGTAAAAAGTAAAGGAGGAACATTTGTCCAACATCTCAACCTAAATATGAATGACCTTCCTTTAAATAATAGAGTTCCTGGCCATAGGTGCTCTTCTGTAAGCTGGTGACCTTGGTGCTGGTTAGTACTGAACAGACTTTTGCTGTGAGCTCTGCAGATTCTAAGACTCTTAGCTAAACTCCAGGACAGCATAGCACTGGGAAAGTTAGGTGGAGCCAGGTGGTGGTGAACCTGATTAAGCCCAAGCACCACAGTGTACAAGGACCTGCATTCAATGCCCATGTCCCCACCTGCAGGGGGAAAGTTTCACAAGTGGTAAAGTAGAGCTACAAGTCTCTCTCCCTCTCTGTTACCAACTCCCCTCTCAAATTCTCCCTCTCTAATCCAATAATAAACATATAAAATAAATAAATATTTTAAAGTTATTTTTTTCTTTGAAAAAAGAAAGTTATGCAGGAAACACCCTAACCTCTTCCCAACCTCTCTTTCAAATGTCTATCTCTGCCTGCAAGACAGTTTGTCCTGTGATACTTCCCTGGCTAAATTCCAACATACTCAGAAGGGAATCTAAAATAGCTCCTTGTGGGAGGAAATTTAGACAAAAGAAGGGATGACCTTACAGTTTTAGTGAACATAAAATCTATTTTTCTTCATTTTTTCCTATGTTTTATTTTTCTTATATGTGATGATAATACCGAGAGAAATTGAGAGGGGTGGAAGAGACAGAGATGAAAAGAGAGACACCTGTAGCGTTGCTTTGCCACTCACAAAGCTTCCTTCCTCAGCTAAGGACTAGGTGCTTGAACTTGAGTCTTGATGCATGGTAATGCGTGTGCTCAATCAGGTGTGTCAGGCCTAGAGCATAAAGTCTTTTGAGATCCTTGAAATGAGTCAGTTGGCTCCACAATAGCTTGTCAGAACCATCCAAAAAACTGGAACAAAAAGATAGATTTCTCCAACAATAGCTTCTGAAAGATTGAGATTAGAGTCAGGCTACAATATATGGATCTTTGCCACTTTATAAAGATCAGGATGTGAGAATCATTTGCTTCTTTGCAGGCAATTTCTAGGACTCTGACAACTTCTCTTGCTGTCCAACAGCCTGTGTATGGCACACAAGACTCAAGGCTGAAATTCTGAGTTTGCTTGTCATTCCTGTTAAATCCCATTAAGGTTCACCAGACAATTCACTTATTAAACAAATATGTATCAAACGTTAAGTGAATAGAAATATTGCGGTGTGTGTGTGTGTGTGTGAGAGAGAGAGAGAGATAGAGAGAGGTATGACCCAAGAAGAGCCTACATTCTCTGTTACCATATAACACTTTTCATGAAATTTCAGAAGTGTGTGTGTGTGTGTGTGTGTGTGTGTGTGTGTGTGTGTGTGTGTGCGTGTGCGTGTGTGTGTGTGTGTGTGACATTAGGACCTCACACAGGTGTGATTTCACCAGTTCTAGGGTAACCTTTTTCATTCTTTTTATTTAAGAGAGAACAAGAGATTAAAACACCAATGTTTCTCCCAGTGGTGTGGCACTCCCATGTGGCACTTAGACTAAACTCAGACCATGTGCACAGCAATCTCACACCCTACCAGGCAATCTCTCCTCCAAGCAATGACCGCCCCACAATATTTAAGCTTAGACCTTCTTTTTCATGTCTTTAAACCAATCTCAGGATCCAATATTTTATTTAAACTGAAATAATTCCATCTCCACTTATTTAGTTGTATCTATTTGGAGGTAATTATAAGCCATATCTCAGATAACCTCCCAAATCTTATATTTTAAAATCATATCTATAAAAAATACAATATTATATACAAATAAATTGTATTAATTGCATTGTAAATGTAAGGTTTTTTTACTTTCTATTACTAAAAACTCTTTTGTTACATTTGCTTATCTTTTTATTCTAGTCCTCATATGTGCTTCAAGGATTTGTTTTCCCTTGCATGGATTAAAGGGAGGGATCTTGATTCACTATGGACTAATGCATTTCTTTTTTATTCTATCATCACTGGGATTTAATTCTTCAATGTTGAATTTTTTCACATAAAAATAGAGAGGGCAGACTAAATAGCTCACTTGGATAGCTCATCGCTTTGTCATGTGCTTGACCCAGAATTAAATCCAGATCCTACTGCACCAGGAGGAGGTCAGTGCCTTGGGTGTGTGTGTGTGTGTGTGTGTGTGTGTGTGTGTGTGTGTGTGTGTGTGTGTGTGTGTGTGTGTCTTTATTTCTGTCTGTCTCTGAGAAAAAAAAGTCAGCAGTACAATTTCCCTGTGGATCCCTCAGCAAAACTGCCACTTACATGCTGGACTTAGAGGACCTCATTGAAAATTGGCTAGTATCCAAGCTACACAGTTGTCTTGGGTACACTAGGCCCTTTAATTTTCACAAATTCAGAAAGTAAGAAGTAACTTCTTTTTTTATATTTATAGATGAAGAAACTGAGGCTAAAACAATTAGGAACTTCTCTTAAAGCCACAGAATTGGGATTTAAGCCCAGTAGTCCATTCTGAACAGCCTTAGGAACTATTTCACTAAGTGTTACTACTTAATCCTCAATGTGGGCTGTGTTTTGTCTCAGTGGATAGTAATAAATATGCACACACATACACAGTGTGCTTATGTTAATGAAACTCTGCTTGTAAAACTATCCACTTACAAAGTAGGGGAGGGGGATTAGGAAATGAGGAAAGATTCTTCACATCATAAAATGAGTCATCACAGTGTTGTATCATAGGAATGTGCAATAGCCTAGTATCTCTCTCCACAGAGAGAGAGAGAGAAATTTTAAGTCTAGTCTTGGAAAGTATACTAAGAGAGTGGAATGGGTGACTATGAGATGCTATGATGTGTGCCTGTGTCATCTAAAGAGGCCAGACCCCATAGCAAAGGACAAGCTCTTAGAATCATGTCTACACTTTGTTTTTTCTACCAGGGTTATCACTGGAGTTTGTTGCCTGCACAAGCACAATTCCCAGTGACAATATATATATATATTTGTCTTTCTGTCTTTAGTAGAAGATGAGAGAGAGAAATAGAGAAAGAGCTACCTGCAACACTGTTCCATCCCTTATGAAACTTCCCTCTGAAGGTGAGGATCATAAACTTGAACCTGCTTCTTAATGCATGGTAACATGTGCTCTCTACCAAGTGAAGAACAAGCCAATCACATCATGTCTATATTTCAAATGTTCTACTTAGCTATTTCAGATTGTACATTTTTCTTTTTAAATTCTATTTATTTATTTAGAGAGAGAGAGAGAGAGAACCAGAGCGTTAACTCTGCTACTTGCTATACTAAGGATTAGATTTGGGACCTCTTACTTGAGAGTCCAACACTTTATCCACTGTACCCCCTCCCAGGTGGCTCACAAAATTTTCTTAGAGAGAGACAGAAAGAGAGATATCACAGCATCAAAATTTCCTTCAGTAGGTGGTAGGACCAAGGTACTATCACCTATGAGCTACTTCTCCAGTCCACCAACACGTTTCCTTCTTTTTAATTTCTTGATACTTATTTCTAAAGTCTATGAGCAAAGATTGTTTAATAGGATGTAAAGAATTTTGCATCACTTGGCAATGTCACAACTTACTGCAATTCCTGAGACAGGCAGGAAATAATATAGGTTCTATGAATAAACATCACCAGATATCAGATCCAATTTGAAACTGTGACACACAGCAGTGCAAAACTCAAAAACAGAGCATTTGAGAAAGTTAGTACTCTATCTTGTATTTCCCTTTCAGTGTCTATCCTGGCTCACAGAAGAGCTGCAGTGAGTGTGGACTGTGCCTTCCCTGGCATGCTGAGTTGAACTTGTAGCACTCTTCAGTGGTATTTAAATCTTAGCCTTACTCTTGGAGTAAAGAGCAGGCTCCTGTGGGGTACTAGTAGCTTTTTACTATTGTTATTATTATTACTTTTTTCAGTTCCTCAATGAAGGTTAAGTTAATATTGGTTCAGAAAATAAATATATAAACTTCCTCTGAGATACAAACACGATTAATCCAAAAGGAAAAAAATACTGAAAAATATGTAGAAAGAGGTATATTTTTTAATTTCTTTATTGGGGAATTGATGTTTTACATTCAATAGTAAATACAATAGTTTGTACATGCATAACATTTCCCAGTTTTCCATATAACAATACAACCCCCACTAGATCCTCTATCATCTTTTTTGGACCTGTATTCTCCCCACCCACCCACCCTAGAGTCTTTTACTTTGGTGCAACATGCCAATTACAGTTCAGGTTCTACTTGTGTTTTCTCTTCTGATCTTGTTTTTCAACTTCTGCCTGAGAGTGAGATCATCCCATATTCATCCTTCTGTTTCTGACTTATTTCACTTAACATAAATTTTTCAAGGTCCATCCAAGATCGGCTGAAAACAGTGAAGTCACCATTTTTTATAGCTGAGTAGTATTCCATTGTGTATATATACCACAACTTGCTCAGCCACTCATCTGTTGTTGGACACCTGAGTTGCTTCCAAATTTTGGCTATTACAAATTGTGCTGCTAAGAACATATGTGTACACAGAACTTTCTGGATGGATGTGTTGGGTTCCTTAGGATATATCTCCAAGAGAAGAATTGCAGGATCATAGGGTAGGTCCATTTCTAGCCTTCTGAGAGTTCTCCAGACTATTCTACACAGAGGTTGGACCAATTTTCATTCCCACCAGCAGTGCAGGAGGGTTCCTTTGACCCCACAAAGAGAGGTATATTTTTTAACAGAAAAAAAAAATTCTTCAGGAATTCATTCTGTTTCAGTTTTGGGGATAGAAGGCAGACACTGGAGTTGAGAGCTACAGTTGTTCACAAGCCCTCTCACTTCACTGAGGCTCAACAGTCACTCACTAGTTGTTGATTCTCTAACACATTTCTTCAGGGAAAGAAAAAAAATCTGTGTGTAGAGATGGAAGGAACATGAACATGCAGCTTAAAGCAGAGCTTAAACAAGCAGCAGCACCCAACAGGAAGCCAAGGTCCTGGCGCTGAGGAAAGGTTACCCAAAGGAAAGGAAGTGGGAATGAGTGGTCTGTCTGTGGGAGACTGGGTACTATATTTAATATCTATGTGACGGATCTCATTGTGAAAGGGAGGGGGCTGACTGTTTGCAAAGCTGGCGGAACAGCAAAATTGTTTTGGTTAGCAATGATTCCAAGAGATGTGAGAAATGCCAGATGGTCTCTGTGACCTGGGAGAAGAGGTGAACTCCAAGTGGGAGTCTAGAACTGTGCACATTCTAAAGATAAGGTGGGCCCCCCTCCCTGGGCCTCCTGCCACCTCTTCTCCATTGCAGTGACTCTAAGCTGTGTCCTGCCTCTGTAGTCTCCTGGCACCAGGCCTTACCTATAGTTCTCAGAATAATTCTGAGTTAACATCTCTCTATGTTCATGTGGACAGTAACTATAGCTTACATATTATATAAGGCATACAATATGGATGCACACTATCTACTGAAATTAAGTACTCAATATAGAAAACATTGTATATCTGTAGGTAATATGTATGCACAATCATATAATTACCTTTTTTAAATTTCTTTACTGGGAGATTAATGATTTATAGTTGACAATAAAATAGTTTATACATGTGTAACATTTCCCAGTTTTTCACATAACAATTCAACCCCCACTAGGTTCTCCTCTGCCATCATGTTCCAGGACCTGAACCCTCCCTCTGATACACATCCCAGAGTCTTTTACTTTGGTACAATACACCAACTCCAGTCCAAGTTCTGCTTAGTGTTTTCCCTCCAGATGTTATTTTTCAACTTCTGCCTATCAGTGAAATCATCACATATTCATCCTTCTGTTTCTGACTTAATCTCACTTAACACACAATCATATAATTATCTGTAATGCATACAATATTGGATTTCTTCAGACTGCTTCATATCTATATTTTCTTTCTCTTTTAGAGATACAGAGAAAAAGGGAGAGAGAGAGAGATACAGAGAGAGAGAGAGAAACAGAGAACCTACAGCCTTCAAAGCAGTGGAGACCAGGCTCAAACCCAGGTCTTGCCTATGGCAAAGCAAAGCATTATCTAAGTTATTTCTCCATCCTCTCACATTTTCATCTTATACCCCTTTGCTGGTCTGAAACCCAAAGAGGGTAATTTTAAGCATAATAACTTTAGTAGTGAAAGACAGCTTCTGAACAGTTTCACTCTTATGTAGTATATAGATGAGTAAATAAAAAAGAACAGAGGAGTAAGTGTGTGTGTGTGTGCGCACGCACGCGTGCACGTGCACATGTGTACACCCAGGTGTCTGACTGACCCCAAAAAGGAGACAAATTTGCAGCAAGGAAAGTGATTTAGCTACAAAGTACAGAACTTTCACTAATTGGGGCAAGAGTTTCATCTCTATTACTGAGTATAAAAGAACAATGCCCAAGCCCTCTCTCCCTTTCTCTGTAAGTTCAGTAACACTAAATCATAAGAATATATGCCCATACCTGAAGTCTCTGGATACAGTCTGAAGTGAAGCATGCTGAGGTGGCACTCATTGCATGGATTAGGTTGTGATCAGTGATGCAATATTATTTGATATAAATTGAGAGAAGTATGCAGGAAAGTAGGCCCCACCCTAAGGTTCCAGGACTGGGGGAATTATAGGCTCTATTGTGGAAATGTGAGGTTCCTGCTATCTTAGGGTTCAAGAAGACAATGGATAGTTATTGTTAACATCACAGTATTTAGTAATTGGGTTAACGTTGAAAAGTCCCTTTGTTAGGATTTCTGTACAATCCCCAACATCTTGTATATAGCTGTGCCACTGGTTGCTTCTGTTCTCCCTGGTCTAGGCTTTTGAGAGAGTCGACATATCAAAGACTCAGCCTATGTATTAAAAGACTCAGTCTGTGTTTTAAAAAGTTTGAGACATACAATCAATTGTCCCCTCTCATATAAATTAAATAGTGATTTATATGACTACAATTTAATAGTGTACGTAGACAACATTCCCACCACCAAAAGACTGTGTCCCCTCCCACCCACTCCACCCCCCGCCCCGACCTGGGAAGCCGAATGTCCACCCTCCCCCTCACCACAGGGTTTTTACTTTGGTGCTCTACTCTAGATTTAGTCAGATCCTGCTTTTATTTTCCCTTCTGTTCTTCTTTCTCAACTTCTGTTGACGAGTGGGATCATCCTGTACTCATCTTTATCTTTCTGACTTAGCTCACTTAACATACTTCCTTCTAGCTCCATCCAAGATGGGTCAGAGAAGGTGGGTTCATTGTTATTAATAGTTGCATAGTATTCCATTGTGTATATATACCACAGCTTTCTCAGCCACTCATCTCTTGTTGGGCACCTGGGTTGCTTCCAGGTTTTAGTTATTATGAATTGTGCTGCTATGAACATAGGTTTACACATACCTTTTTGGTTGGGTGTTATGGAGTCCTTGGGGTATATTCCCAGGAGAGGAATTACTGGGTCATATGGAAGGTCCATGTCTAGCCTTGTCTGAGTTCTCCAGACGGTTCACTTCCTAACAAAGTCCCAAAACCTAGATATAGACCAGGTCCCCTGAGATAGAGCATAGGTTCACACGTATCCATAAATTAGGGCAAAATATATACCTGAAAGCAAAAGTACACAATAGTCTGCAGTGAGTACCCCCCCCCCAACACTTCATCTGCACTATTCCAGCCTTTAGGTCCATAATTGTTCAACAATTTGTTTGGCTTTGTATGTTAACTCTCTTTTCAGCCACCAGGTTCTAGATGCCAGCAGGATGTCGACCAGACTTCCCTGGACAGACGACCCTACCAGTGTGTCCTGGAGCTCCACTTCCCCAGAGACCCACCCTACTATGGAAAGAGAGAGGCAGGCTGGGAGTATGGATCGACCAGTCAATGTCCATGTTCAGCAGGGAAGCAATTACAGAAGCCAGACCTTTCACCTTCTGCAACCCACAATGACCTTGGGTCCATACTCCCAGAGGGTTAAAGAATAGGAAAGCTACCATGGGAGGAGATGGGATACAGATATCTGGTGGTGGGAATTGTGTGGAGTTGTACCCCTCCTATCCTATGGTTTTGTTAATGTCTCTTTTTAAAAATAATATATATGCCCCTGAAGCAACCTAACTGTCCATTAACAGATGACTAGATTAAGAAGTTATAGACTGGGAGTCAGGCGGTAGTGCATCAGGTTAAGCGCACATGGACCGGCTTAAGGATCACGGTTCGAGCCCCAGCTCCCCCCCTGCAGGGGAGTTGCTTCACAAGCAGTGAAACAGGTCTGCCAATGTCTGTCTTTCTCTCCCCATCTCTGTCTTCCCCTCCTTTCTCCATTTCTCTCTGTCCTATCTAACAATGACAACATCAATAACATCAACAACAATAACTACAACAATGAAAGACAACAAGGGCAACAAAAGGAAAATAAATAAATATAAAAATTTAAAAAAATTTTTAAAGAAGTTATGGACTATATTTTTCATGGAGTACTAATTTCCAATATATATATATATATATATATATATATATATATATTAGAAAGAGACTGTATCAAACAAGACGAAATGGGTAGAACTGGAGGTGATGATGGTGAGGTGAACTGAGCAAAGAAGTGAAGATAATACTGGATAGTTTCACTAATACATAGAATACAGACACTTGAAATGTAGGACCTTGCACAAAAAAGTAATTGAATTGTCTCTGAAACTTTGTGAGAGTTATAGCACTTATCAGGAGTTGTGGGGAGGAGGTGCACAGGATTTGAATGATGGGTATGGTGATTTATACACATACATGAGTATGAAACTGCTTAGTACTATGTGCGCTTAGCCATGTGGCTCTCTTGAGTATGAAATGGTACCCATGGAATCTTATAACTTTATAGACCACTACTGAATTACTAATAATAAAAATGAACAAAAATAGAATAGATCTCAGCATGTTAGATACCAAAATATCTTGTACAGGATTTTATGCAGCATGCAATAATTTAAGTAGTTAGATGTGTTTAGCAGAAAAAAAATAGAAGGGCCAGTTAGTAGTACACCTAGTTAAGTGCATATGTTACTAGGCACAAGGGCCCAGGTTCAACCTTTAGCCCTCACCTGCAGAAGGGAAGCTTCATGATTAGTGAAACAGTGTCGCAAGTGTCTCTCTTTCCTCTCTTCCATCTCAATTTGTCTCAGTCTAAAATAGATACATAAACGTTTAAAAGCAAGACAAAATACTGTACTATCTAACTGTGTTTAGAAAATACCTTCAATCAAAGTGTAAGAGTCTGTCAGCCATCAGGAAGCTTATACAGCAGTAATTGCACCTGTTTCTACAGGATGCCTCCAAGGCTGAAAGTGTGCATTCTGTGGGCTTCAGCAAACATAGATGCCTGCTCAGCATCCTCCTATAGTTCAGATCTCAGCTGTCGGGGTGCAGGGAAAGGAAGCAAAGGGGGTAGAGAGTAGCTTCTTCCTCCCTTGTCATCTGTGAATTCCCCTCTGCCCATATCAGGAGTCACAGCTACAGAGCAATGAAAAAAAGTCATCTTCCCCATGAAAACTGTAGTGGATATTCTTCTCTTAACAGCTGGTTCTCTCTGCCTGTTCTTAGCCTGCCTGCCCTGCCACCCTCTTTCCTCCACATTATTCTGTGCTTTCGTACTCCCTGCTCCTCCTTCTTCCCTCTCAGCTTCTCTCTCTTCTTTTTCTTTCTATTTTTATTTTCTATCATTGTTTTTGTTTGTTTTCCCTCTGGCTTCACCGCTCTAGGCCAAGGTTTTCCAGCTATAAAGAGACAGAGACAGAAATCGAGACAGTCACCTAAGTGCCAGAGGTTCCTTCAGTAGAGGCGAGGCTTCCATTTCTTATTTTTGTAATTTGTTGATTTGTTCTTTCTCTATTGCCACCATGATTACTGCTGAGGCTTGGTGCCAGCACAGGAATCCAACTCTCCTAATGTCCATTTTTTTCCCTTTTTCCCCTTTCTTTCTACTTTATAGAATAGAGAGAATCTGAGAAGTAGACAAGGACACAGAGATGGAGAGAGAGAAAAAAAGGCATGTGTGGCAACACGTCACTGCTCATAATGATGCCCTTTTGCACATGGAGGTCCTTGCACGTGGTAATCTATGCATTCAACTGGATGTACCATGGTTCAGCTCTTTGTTTATGAGAGAGAAAGAGAAGGAGAGTGTGCAGAGCACCTCTCAGCACAGCTGGTGGTTGTCCCTGAGCCCCAGGCATATCTAAGTCCTGTGCTTTAAGCTATCTCATCATTCCCCTTCCTTTTCCTTCCTAAACATTGAGAATTTACCATGTGCTGGGGGTTAGTTAAAAGAGAAAGAGAGAGAGGTACTCCTCTTGGACTGAGAGACAAAGTTACCTTCTAGAGAAGGGCTCAGGACAGTTTAGATAAATAACTACTTTCAGGTGCTGTAACTGTAGGAAGAGGAATAATGCATACCAAGGGTCATACACAGACTGAGCCTGGGGGCACAGGAAGTGTGGGATGCAAATTCCCGTGTCTCTCCACACCACAGAGGTTATCTGTCCTGTTGGGGTGATACCTGCAGTGTGATCAGCATGACTGAACTCCTGCACTGGTGAATCCCCCACTATGGTTACCATGTTGGAAAGGCAAGATCCAGTGCTCAAGAAGAATAGGCAAGTGAAGCCAAGGGCTAAGAGGACAACAAAAAGGGAGCAGGGGGGTGAGGGAACAGCACTGACGTATCTGACAGGCAAGCAGGTCACTGACAATTAAAACCTTTTTTTTTTTACTCTGGTCATTGCTAACTTTCCTGGAGTGAACCTTCTTCTTAGCACATCTAAGTCATTCCACTTGGAGTGGCTTAGGAAGTCAACTCACTGAGTCAACAAGTACCATACTGGATGTATATCCATCTGGGTAAAGGATATGACATTACTTGGGACAGACACAAAGTTCTCTTCCCTAAACAGAGTTTTATGTCCACTAAGCTATATAACTCTGGTCATGGTATGGTGAGACAACTACTGAGAAAGGGGAAACTCCCTGGAAGATTGTTCGTAAAAATGCAGGGTCATTAAATTAGTGATATATTGGATCCAAGTGATGGTGTACCCAATAGAGTACACACATTATCATGTGTGAAGACCCAGATTTGAATTCACAGTTTCCACCTGCAAGGGAGATGCTTTGTGAACAGTGAAATAATTTTATAGCTGTCTCTCCTCTTAATTTGTTTCTCCCTCCCCCTCTGTCTCCCACCCTCTGTAAAACAAACAAAAAACACTAATGACATTGTAATGGAGGAGAACTTAGCTAGCAGCAGAGAGAGTTGGAGCTTAGATGCTATTTGATAATAAAACTGGAGGCCTGAACTCCTATCATGCCTCCAAGTAAACAATATCTAATAACACAGGAAATGCCTACAACATGATGTAAATGGAATGAACAGCGCAGTATAGGATAACGTGCTTCCAATTTTGTAGTTAAACACACACACACACACATACACACACAAACTAAATGTCCTTAGATGGTAACTAATGTGATGTTTTTTTCAAAACCATAAAGTGATTTTGGGTTTCTCTTTCACACTTCTTTTAATAAACTTTCGACATGTGTTACAGTCACAATAAAAAATTTCATCACCTCCCCTTTCCCCTACTAAAAAAAAAATGCTACAGAGTAGAACAGCCTTTCATCTTGTTGAAACACACTATTTTCTGTCTTTGAATATATTTTAGAGAAACCTTTTTTTTCCCCCCTTCAGAATAAATCTATGTGTTGCTGGGATTCCCATGCACTTATCTCTGTCTGGTCAGAAGAAGTGCTTTTTTTTTTTTTCTCCTTTTTATAAATTGGCGTTCAACTCCAATCCTTTGGAAGTTGTTTTGTTCCCACAAATGTATTTCAGAATGTGTAAAATAGTCCAGACCCTAGTTTCTTTTTTGGCAATAAACAGATATAAAGGAAAACCTCTTGGAATTCTCAAACACTTCAGCTCCTGGGTTCCCCTGTTCCACTGACTCTTGAAGGCTACAGCTGAATGGCCTTCCGTTCTCCCCACAAAAAGTGAGCAGGTCCTCAGTGCCTCCCTGGGGTAGCTTGTCATCTTCTGGAATCTGAGGGCTTTTATCACTGCTCTTCTGAAGGCACTCTAGGACTGGTGATAATAGAACTGTTATCAGCATTGGGCATGCCACAGGGGTCAGCAAGAGACTGGTAAGAGCTTCAAAGGGCTGATGACAGAGTGAAGAGGGAGACCAAGGGGGTGTTGACCCCATTCTCTCCTGAGATCTCTTAATCCCCCTCCCAGACCGTGCTGAGTCTTGGGGGCAGCCCTAGCTGCAGCCTCAGAGAGCCCATGGAGACACCTGATCATTCATCATTTTGTCCCTTTCCAGCTGCACTCCCAGGCAAAGACATACAAAGATATGCATTTTGCTAACTGGATCTCCAGAGCTGTTTGAAAGGTAGTGAGTCTAAGGGTGTATAAACACACACACACAGAGAGAGAGAGAGAGAGAGAGAGAGAGAGAGAGAACAGGAACATATCCTGGTGTTGCAAACTCTAGGCATATGGGCTTGGATTCTGGCTCTCTTTTCTTTGCCAAGACCCAGATTACTGAGCAAGAAGGTCTGAGCCAAAACAAATCTAGTGATCCCACAGGCGTGCTGGGAAGTGCAGAGCCAGCACTTTGGATATTGTGTAATTAAGACTGTAACCAACAGCACCCAGGGAATCAACCTCCAGATTGTGACAGAAATAAATCTGCTGGGTTTTGAAAGTTGCCCTTAAAAAGAAAAGAAATATTTGGGTTCCAGGATCTGTGTGCACACAAGGGAGAAAACTTGCCTGCTGGCCTTGACACAGGAAGTTGATAACACCTGTCAGTAGAATTCAAACCACCTGTTTGTGGTGCCTCAGGAGTGAGGCCTGCAGCTGCCACACATAGTTCCACTTCTAGGGTACACCCTCCCAGCTAGGGATGCAGGTGGGGGGAGCAGGATCCCTTCTCTTAGGCATAGAAGCCCCCAGATATATAAATCATCACATACTGTGGAGTGTGAGACAGAGCAGCTCCAGGATCTCACATTGGGATATTTTACAGGCCTGCGAATTGGCAATGTCTTTCTTCCCCATTTGAAATACACAACAGTAAAACACAAGTCTGGACACTGTGTCTGTTCTTGAGAGCACAGAGCAGTCCAGAGCCCTTGCCCTCTGGCTCATATGTAAAAGATGAACTGGAGGTGACAGCTTCCTGCAGGTTTCTCCATGCTGCTCAATGGCTATTCTGTGTCCTCGGTGAGCAAGCCCTTCTTGGCTTGGAAAGACATGATCTTTAGACAGACTTTTCTCCTACATGTTCTTTTCATGTTGTGTTAAACTGTTACTGAAATCTGAAAAAGTCAAACATGGATAGCACTGATATTGACCCTTATGTGTGCACAGCAGCCATTAAAACAAGGAGTCTTCAGGTGAACAGGGAGGCTTGCACCTGAATCTCACATCTATATATCTGTCATATAAATATATGCATATATACATATATACATATATCAGAATGTGGATCTCCTGTGAAACTATCAAGAAACAGAGAAGATTGAAAATGGTCGGAAATACAGTTGGTATCAAATTCTTTTTATTTTAGGGGAGTCAGGCGGTAGCACAGCGGGTTAAGCACAAGGACTGAAGTAAGGAGTCCAGGCTCCCCACCTGCAGGGGAGTCACTTCACCAGGTGTTTATCTTTCTCTCCCCCTCTCTGTCTTCCCCTCCTCTCTCCATTTCTTGCTGTCCTATCCAACAACAATGACATCAATAATAATTAAAACAACAATAAAAAATAACAAGGGCAACAAAAAGGAAAATAAATAAATATTTTTAAAAATTAAAGAAAGAATTAAAATAATCTTTTTATTTATTTTAATGAAAGACTTAGAAAGACAGAGATAAAAGAGAGAGAGAGAGAGAGATCAGAGTACCATTCACCTCTGTCTTATAGAAGTGCCAAGAGACTGAATCTGGGACACCAGAGTTTCCAGTATGAAAGTCTTTTGAATAATCATGGTGTTATCTCCCTGGCCCTGGTATCAGAATTCTAAGGGTCTTCTCATTTTTGAAAAGAGGGGAAAGGAGAAAAGAGGTAAGAAGAAAGGAGATGAGGGGGAAGGGAGGGGAAGGGGGAGGGGAGGGGAGGAGAGAGGAGATGGGAGAGATGGGAGGAGGAGGGGGGGGGAAGGGGAGGGGGAGGGGGGAGAGGGGAGAAGGAGGAGAGGGGAGGGGAAGGGAGGGGGAGGGGAAGGGAGAGGGGAGGAGATAAGGCAGACAGAATCAGTCCTTATGCTCTTCTGTGAGCATTATCACTCCTGCACCCTCACTTGTTACATGTCCTCTGAGAACAGCCCATCTCTTTTTCTTAACAGATGAGCTGGAACTCTCTCATTCCAACTGCAACTACAGCTGATGGATATCACTAACACAAAATCACCTTCTAAACATAACATTGGATGCATAAGAACCATGCCTACTAAATAACTGGAATTCAAATACAAAACAAAAGTCTTCTCATGCCTTTCTGTGAATTCATTGTGCAAATGTGTGCCACATGTCAGGCTGTTCACAGAGAGGGAAAAGAATGTCTTACTCTCAGATTCATATACGTGGTTGACATGCCAACTCTGATGGAAAGAAAAATGGAGGAATGGCTCAGTCAGTGATGTCATGTTCATGCACAGATGATCCAGGAAAGGTCAGGGAGACATCTGACTTGCAGCTCACCTGAGTCTCAGCCATTCAGGGCAAACAGGTTGGTGCGCATGCCAAGCATAAGCCACTCTACTAGAGCCTGTGGAAACACAGAATGCAGCAAACATGAGGGGCTCCCAATGGCTTTTGCATACTTCCCCTTTGCCCTGGGAGCCTTCTACCCATGTACACATGAACATAAATGTTCATCTCACACATATCCACATGTGGGCCCAAGAGTCCCAAAGTCAAACTTCGTGCCAGGAAATCCATCTAAATTCTTCTCTTTCACTTCATCATGAAGGATTTGTGCAAGAATATTAATGTGAGTCTGAAAAAACAGCAGAAGGGGAGAAGGGGGGCTATTTTGCTTTACATTGGGTACTGAAATAAAAAAAATTATCTTGGGCAGACAGGTAGGGCGTGTGCCTGCTTAGTCCTCTTAGACTTCCTCCTCTGATACCAAATAGAATGAAATGAATCTCTTTTGAAATCAGAAGAATTGAAGGAAGAAAATATGCTTATTGAAGGAAGAAAATGTGAAAATGCATTCCAGCCAACCATTCTCATAGGCAGTGAAATGAGTGGTGACTTCATCCAGACACTGCTGTGAGGATCATTCCTATGAAGACCTGTCAGTGTAGTCTTCCTGCCCCTCCATCCCCACACTTGGCCAGGCCTCAGCATAGGATGTAGTCACCTGCCACAGGGAATACTGGCAGAGAGCATGGGGTGGACACATGAGGACACCTATAAGCAATAAGGAATAGGGAGAATCTTGGAGGGAGGTATGGGGTCTCCGTTCTCTAAGTCCAGCCCATACTTGGCTGGAAGAATTTTCAGGAAGACCAAGAGGAGCTGGACATTGGTACACCCACTAGAGGATAGTCATTAACAAATGCAAGGACCTGGGTTCAAACTTCCAGCCCCCACTTGCAGGGAGGAAGTCTCATAAGCGGTGAAGTAGTACTGCAGATATTTCTCCTTCTGTATCCTCTATTCCTTCTTCCCTTTCAATTTCTCTCTATCCCATCAAGTAAAATAAATTGGAAGGAAAGGGGGAGATGGCCTCTAGAAGCAGTGAATTTGTCATGCAGGCACCAATCCCCTAGTAATAACCCTGGTGGAATAATAAACAATACTGAGAGCTAGGCTACACTGTACAGGCTAGCACACAGACCTTAAATTTTAAATCCCAGAATTGAGCTATCAGTACAGATCTCCTGGATAGCGCAGCTGCTGTGTTTTGTGCGCAACCATGTTGGAGGAAGTTTTGGTGCTGCACTTTCAGTCTTGTTCTTTCTGAAAAAGTCAGTTCAAAGCATTGAATCCCTGGAAACAAATAAAAGAAAGAAACAGAATCACAGACTCAGGACTCAAGGGAATCAGGAAAGTTCACTCAAAAGAACACATCTGCACCACCCATGGGAGAGCTCCAAAAGGCACCAAAGTAAACTTCAACAACAGTGAAGTAGTGTTGTGGTCTATCTCTTCTTCCTCTCCCTCCTGCTTCTCCTACTCCTCCTCTTCCTCCTTCTTTCTCTCTGTGTGTCTCAGAGAGAGAAAGTAATAAAGTAAGTAAGAAAATAAGAAAGAGGGGGGCAGGTGGTGGCACACCTGCTTTAATGCACACACTATAGTGTGCAGGGACCTGGGTCCGAGGCCCCGATCCTCATCTGCAAGGGGGAAACTTCACAAGTGGTGGATCAGGGCTGCAGGTGTCTCTCTAGCTCTCTCCCTCTCTAACACCCCCTTCCCTGTCAATTTCTGTCTCTATTCAATAAATAAATAAATATAATAAAAAATAAGAAAGAAAGGTAGAGAAAAATTGGTCCTAGGAGCAGTGGAAGCTTGAGACCCAACTCCACAACAAAACCAAAAACAAGACAAAAACATCCAGGCTAAAGAAAAAAACCTACTTTGGTGGTCCAGGAGGTGGCACAGTGGATAAAGAACTAGACTCTCAAACATAAGGTTCTGAGTTCAATCCCCGGCCACACATGTTCTCTCTCTCTCTCTCTCTCTCTCTCTCTCCCTCTCATTCTCTCTCTCTCCTCATATCTTTCTCATTAATAAATAAAATATTTTTTAAAATAAACCTGCTTTGTGAGGCTGTATATCCTCATCTTACATGTTACTTGTAGCAATAAAATCCTAAGAGATGTGAGGAAACCCACAGCATTTAGACCTGGAGACCCTAAAGCTAACTATGACCTCACATGGTCTTTAAATGACAGTAGTGGTATCCAGGAGATGGCTCATCCCACACAGTGCACACTGCCATGCATGTGGAGCCAGGTTTGAGCACCGTGCACATAAGGAAGCTTTACAAGCAGGAGAGCAGTGCTGCAGGATGTCTCTTCTCTTTGTGTCTATCTCCCTCTCTGTCTCTCATCCTCATTAAAAAGAGACACAAGGTCCATCAGGAGCAGTAGAATCATGTGGAAATGAAACTCCAGAATTTAAAAAAAAAGATAGATAAAATACACTACAGTACAACACAACACACAGATGTTGCTATGTTTTGATGATGATACTGATGGTGGTGGCAGCAGCAGTAACAGGGCTTCTGAATTATGTTGTAGAAGTTGCACTCAATTCATTGTTTAGTGTTCACAATGCACTTCTCATAACAAAATTGTCCTTTCTACAGATGTGGAGACTGAGATTAAAAGATGAAATACTCATTGCTTTGATTAGTTTGGGATCAGCAAATGCAATCTCATTTGGTATGAACTGAGAGAAGCATGCAGGAAAGTGAGACCCACCCTAGAGGTTCAAGAACTGGGGAAAATATAGGCTCTATAGAGAAAGCAGGAGGTTCCTGTTGTCTTAGGGTTTAAGAAGGCAATAGATAGTTATTGTTATAGTCACATTATTTGGCAATTGGGTAAACTTTGAAATAGCCCTTTGTTAGGATTTGCTGTATCATACACAATATCACCATAATTTATGTCCTTTGACATTATTTGTATATAGCTGTGCCACCGGTTGCCTCTGTTCCCCCTGGTCTAAGCTTTTAAGAGAGTCAACATATCGAACACTCAGCCTATAGTCTGTACATTAAAAAGTTTGAGACATTCAATCAATTTTCCTCATTAATTAAATAGTGATTTATATGACTACAAATTAATAGGAGTGTACATAAATGTTAAATGTGAGTACCACCTCAGCATGCTTCACTTCAGACTATGTCCAGAGAGGTCAGGAATGGAATGTCCACCCTTCACCCTCATTACTCGGATGAGACATTTCCTTTCATAGTATTCTCTAATTGTATTCCAGGTGGTTCATTTCCTAACAAAGTCCCAAAATCTAGATGTAGACCAAGTTCCATAAGATAGAACATATTTTCACATGTATCCATAAATTAGGGCAAGATATATACCTGAAAACAAAAGTACACAACAGTCTGCAGTGAGTCAGTATAAAGTTCATAATGAAAGTGTCTACATAGACTGAGATACCCTCCTCACCTACTTCCTATTACAGTTCTCTCACTCCAAAGCTAACCTTATCAAAGCAAGGACTGCAAAAGCTGAATAAGGGCAAGAGACTGGCATACTTTAACAATGACTCTTTAGTCACTATCAGGCCACCCCATCAGCTGGGGTCCTAGTTGGGACTCTTGAGATTCCCAAACAGACATGACGGGCTAGACCTCGAATAAACCTCTCTCCCCAATACCCGTCACCTCTATCAGGAACAACAAAATAGACCCCTTTGTGGGCTCCCATAGGACCTTGCCCTCATCTTAGATCAACGACAGTAGAGAATGTTCTATCCTCTGAAGGGAGGACAGTCAACATACTCTATGCTCTACCCAAGGAAGATGGGTCCTGAAATAGGGGCAGCATGGAATGTTCCTACTCATGACCACAGAATGTGAGCTCAGATCTGCAGGGATGCAGAGGTCACATAGGCTCCTAAGCTGAATATGGGCCCCAGATCACATCAAATCAATGGGGTTTACAGTCAACAGTATTTATATACCCTTCCCATATTTGGGGAGCCACTCTCTTCCCTGATCCAGCTTTCTGGTCCTTCTGCCTGCCATGACATCATCTCTCCAGACAATAACTTGGATCCATCTGCATATCAGATTTCAGGCTCAGGGGAAAAAAAAGAAAAAAAAAAAAAACTAGTATAGCCACAGGCCCTTTGGAATATAACTAAAATATAACTACTAGCTATCTACAAAATGAAGAAACCCCTTCATCTGCACTATTCCAACCTTTGGGTTCATGATTAGTCAACAACTTGTTTGGCTTTATATATTAACTCTCTTTTCAGCCACCAGGTTCCAGATGCTAGCATGATGCCAACTAGACTTTCCTGGACATACAACCCCACCAATGTGTCTTGGAACTCCGAATCCCCAGAACCCCACCTCACTAGGGAAAGAGAGAGGCAGGCTGGAAATATGGATCGACCGGTCAACAACCCATGTTCAGCAGGGAAGGGAAGCCAGACCTTCTGCAATCCACAATGACCTTGGGTCCATACTCCCAGAGGGTCAAAGAATAGGAAAGCTATCAAGGGAGAGGATATGATACAGAGTTCTGGTGGTGGGAATTATGTGGAGTTGTACCCCTCTTATCTTATGGTTTTGTCAGTGTTTCCTTTTCATAAATAAAATTAAAAAAAAAAAAGATGAAGTAACCTGAACAATCCAGAAAGTGAAGAGCTAATCCAACACTCCTGCCCAGTTCTCCACATCTATACCATAGGCTCCTAATCTATGTTACAAGATTACAAATACCTATACACTAGAGATATCAAACATTTGTTCAAGCCCAGCATCCACTGCTCAGAAGGAAGTTTCCATGTTGTGGTCTCTCATTGTGTGTGTGTGTGTGTGTGTGTGTGTGTGTGTGTGTGTGTGTGTGTGTGTGTGTGTGTGTCTTCCTGTACCAAAAAAAAAAAAAAGTTAAAGCTAGGTCACCTGTTTCGAAACTTGTAGATTGATTGACAGGAGTCATCAGCTAGAAAGATAGGACAAATAGAGGTTCTCTCTTTTCTTTCCTAGTTGGCAATAAGAAAACAAATAGGTGTTGATACTCCCCATGATTGTGCTAAGGAGATGAGCTGGGCTGCCAAGTTAGACTACCTACTTCTGAACTACCCTAAGTCTGAATATGACAGTTAGATAAATGATGGCATCTGTTGGACACAACTCAGGCTCCGAATAACTTGGAATCAGACAAAGACAGAAAGGCATGCTGGTTTGGCGAAAAAGGAAACAGCAGATGGGGAAGAACACATTTAAAATATGCAGCAACGATACACCGAATATCCCCTCTTTCTGGGGTTTTAACCTCTGCCCAGCTTCAAACTCACTAAAATCAAGGTTCATACATAGTCTGATACTAGGGATTGCTCCTCTGCACTCTGAGATCCACTGCTCACAGAACTGATGTTATTCATCTTGCCTAAGTTGGGTTTTGTCTCTCAGAAACTAAGGAACTCAATTTCCAGATTTCCCATTTCAACTATTGCACTTCAATAATAATAAACTAGAATTCTTTTCCATAAGCATGGCCTTCAAGTCATGGCACCACATGGGAGTATCACAGTACCAGGGGAAGCTTTGGTACTGTGGTACCTCTCTGTCTTCCTGTCTCTCCTTCTGAATGAAAAAAAAAAAAAATCAGCCCCAGATCAGTGAAATCAAGGACATAGTTCTATTAAGAAAAAATCTACGATTTTATTCTTACTTTAATTCTAGACATTCTTCATGGAGTCTGATTTAGTTCTGAGCTTGAACAAATGTCATTTATCTCCTGGATGATGTATATTAAAATCCAGAAAAAAAGGATGGGGTGCAAAGAGATAAAATAGCCAGTTATTTTTAAATGCATCTAAATTGCATTAAGAGAACCTGGGAGATAGCATAGCGGTTTACAGGATAGACTTTCATGCCTAATGTTCTGAGGTCAAAATTCAAAACCTAGCACACAATAAATCAAAGCTGTGCAGTACCTTTTTAAAAAATAAAGAAAGAAATTTAATTCATTACATTTTTACACACACTTCACTGTAATAAACAGGTAAGTTCTTTGTCATTTGCTGCCACTATGTGTCTACATATCAAACTGGCTCACAGAAGAGGTCATTTTCAGTTCCAGAATGTGAAAGTTTCCTCCCAATTTCACATCACTACAGGTTTCAGAGGAGAAAATAATATTTTACTGTCAGTTCTAAGAAGTACATTTCAGTTTGCACCTGTCTAAACTGTACAGAAAATTGTGCCTTTTCTCTGCCTCTGTTTCTGCCCATCAAGAAGTTTCCCCCAGACCTTAGAAGAGGACAAGTAGACTCATCCTGGCCATACAGAAGGGACCTGTGCTCCAAAGCAACCTATCTTTCACCCAAGATGTGGCATTGGCAAAGGAACATGCTCTCTTATCTAGAAATGAGAGGGTTGTAGGAGACAGATCTTTAAGCTTTATTCCAGTTCAAGCTCTCAGGGACTAGCCAGTGTCATAACATACTCTCCTGGCTCCACAAGGCTCAGGACTCTGTCTCCAGGGTACTCTGGCTCTGCAGGATTAAGAACAGAACCGCTGAAGTTGCAAGGATGGCCATTTCCGCCAGTGCCTAGCTGGACATTGAAGGATTCCAGAGCCCTAAGAAATCCAGCTGACATTTCCCAGGGAGATAAGCAGGACGGAAAGTTTCTCAAAGCCATCCAAGCACAGGACAGGCAGACACATTTTCCCCACACTCTAGAATGTTCCCCAATCGCTCACAAGATAAAAACAGGCAAATTTTGAAAAGTCTGAATTCCTACTTGACTTTATCAGGGTGAATCACTTAAAGACAAAGAAGTCCTTTAGCAACTTGGGAAAGCCAATCGCTCTGTCTGAAACCCTCTGTGGTTGCTGCGGTTGTCTTTCAGGTCAATGTCTGCCGGAATGATGGAGCAGTTCTCCCTCTTCAAAAAGCACATTTGATAGTAATTATCTCCCCAGTTAAAACAGTCCTCCTTAAACACTCCTTGGGCCTTTATTAGAATGAAAAGTACCGCATTAAGGCAATAGTTGTCTAATTATTGAAATTTTAAGCCTACCCTTTATTTCTCTAAAATCCATCAACTCCCACTAGATCTAAAAGCTTACATCCAAAGAGGATGTTAACCATTTGCTGGTATCTGAAAACAAGGAAAAGTTACTTTCCTCCAGGGCAGTTCACTGCAAGAGGCAAATGGGTCAGTGAAATAGCTCACTTGCATATAGTGTCCTGCTTGTGTGTGTGTGTAACTCAGGTTCAAGTCTGGCTTCTACTGCATTTAAGGAAACTTTGGTACTATGATCTCTTTCACTTTCTATGCTTTCCTGCATTCTCTGTCTTTATTTCAAAAAGGAGAAGAAGGAGAAGGTGAAGAAGGAGGAGGAGGAGGAGGAGAAGAAAGAGAAAGAGAAGGAAAAGAAGAAAGAGAAGGAGAAGAAAGAGAAGGAGAAGAAGCATAAGGAGCCAGGTGGTGGCACCTGGTTGAGTGCATATGTTGCA
Organism: Erinaceus europaeus; assembly: GCF_950295315.1. Lineage (NCBI taxonomy): Eukaryota > Metazoa > Chordata > Mammalia > Eulipotyphla > Erinaceidae > Erinaceus > Erinaceus europaeus. The sequence goes on from NC_080162.1 coordinate 156,660,794, forward strand.
ATGCACGAGGACCCAGTTTCAAGCATCCAATCCCCACCTGTAGGGGGAAAGCTTTGCAAGTAGTAATGCATTGCAGGTCTCTCTGCCTCTTTTCCTCTCTATCCAATAAGTGAAGATAGTAAAATAATTTTAAGTGTATATTCGATTCTCAATCATCCATATGGCAGTATTGCTTCTTTTATTCTTTGCTCTTATAAAATTTTTAGACATGGTTATCTTAAGGAATGAACTTGGGACTGGCTTGGTGTATTGCACCAAAGTAAAGGACTCTGGGGAAGTGGGGGTAGCTTTTAGGAGGATCTAAAGTGGGGGTGAGAGTGTTTTGCAGAAAACTGAGAAATTTCACACATGTATCAACAGCTGTATTTATTGTAAACCATTAATCACCCAATAAAAATACTATAGACCAAGGGAAAAATAAAAGAATGAGCTACCGGGACCCAGGAGTGGCACATGAGATTGAATGCACAATTTTCCAGGTTCAAGTCTCCAGTCCACCTGCAGGAAGGGAACACGAGCAATGAAGCAATGCTGTAGGTGTCTCTCCCTTTCCTCTCTATCTTCCCATCTTCCCTCCCTCCCTCAATTTCTCTCTTTTCTATTAAAAAATTAAACATATATATATATATATATATATATATACATATACATACATATATATACATTGGCCTCCAGGGTTATCGCTGGGGCTCGGTGCCTGCACTACGAATTCACTGCTCCTGAAGACTATTTTCTCCCTTTTGTTGCCCTTGTTGTTTATTGTTGTTGTTGTTATTGTTACTGCTGTCGTTGTTGTAGGATAGGACAGAGAGAAATAGAGAGAGGAGGGAAAGACAGAGGGGGGAGAGAAAGATAGACACCCACAGACCTGCTTCTTCACTTGTGAAGTGACTCCCCTGCAGGTGGGGAGCCAGGGGCTCGAACCAGGATCCTTATACTGTCCTTGCACTTCACAGCCACGTGCACCTAAACTTTTGTGCTACCACCCAGCCCCCATAAGCAAATATTTTTAAAAGAATGAGCCACTGCTATCAATGACTGCTGCTTTCACTGGAAATGTGTTACAATCAATAAAAAGCATCAATAAAAGCTCTTTAAATAACACAGCTTTTCAGTAAATGCTAATGTAAACTTTATACATGGAAAAAACAAGATCTACAGATTAGTTCATTTATAAGATCATACAGTCTTACCAATTCTTCATGATTCACTGATTATATATTTACAGGTTAATGATGATGGGATTGTAAAGCTCAACCACCTTGATACTAAATGTGTATTAACTTCAAAATGATAGCATGCTGTCATATTCCCAGGTAAGACTTGGAACTCTGTTCTGTAGTTCCATTCTGCAGTATTTACTGTACTTTTCCACACAGGTGGCAGGCATGTAGGATAAAATGAATAAACATAACTCCTGTTCCCGTTAGCCAGAAAGACAAGCATATTAACACACATCTTGTTATGTTTTTAAGATAAAGCTATGACAAAGATAGTCAAAATTATTCTGTAAAACTCAAATGGGAAATAGAAACCACAATTTTTACAAATGAGCAAAATAGGGAGACACTTAACCCGCAGGTGGCGCAAAGTCCAAGGACCGGAGTAAAGATCCCGGTTCAAGCCCTAGGCTCCCCACCTGCAGGGGAGTCACTTCACAAGTGAAGAAGCAGGTCTGCAGGTGTCTATCTTTCTCTCCTCCTCTCTGCCTCCCCTCCTCTCTCCATTTCTCTCTGTCCTATCCAGCAACAACAACAACAATAATAATAATAACAACAATAAAACCAGGGCAACAAAAGAGAATATTTTAAATTTTAAATATTTTTTTAAAAGAAAAAAAATGAGCAAAATAAGCAACAAAAAAAGAATAGAAGTGATAAAGGTGTATTTCAGGCAGAGGGAGTATCCCAAGAACAAAGGAATGGCAACAGGATGCTGGAGATGTATTCAGCATGACAAAAACCACTCAGGATAGAGCAGCACCACCCAGCAGATATCCAAGGTGAGCCACAAGTGCAAGCTGCAGAAGTCATTAAAAATCTTCTCATAGACACTCTCGAAGAATAAAGAAGTCAAAATCAACTTTCAATTATATTTCATCCCATAAGATCCTAAATCATATCACATTAATGCATAACTCATATGAAAACTACTAAGGAGGTGCTTTCCCATCTTCCCATCTTTGTTTCATTTTATTTTTATGACAACTCTTCAAAATTTCATGTGCATTGGACACCTACAGCACAGGTCAAGTTGGACTGACCAGAGTTCAAGCACTTCGGAATCATCTGTGACTGGTGGTGATTATATTAGAGCAGTTGTACAGCAACAAATTTGAGAGGGAAAATGTCGCAACCTAGCCTAAAAGGGAAACAGGCTGCCATGCTGTCTAGTTAGTCCTTCATCCTATAAGCCACAGGAGTCAAGAAGGATGAGTCACTTTTGAAACTGGAAGGAAAGATTTAGAGAGTATGGAAGTGGTGGCTGAGTGGCTATAGCATCAGCAATGCTAGAAGAATTCTCATTTGGGGGCCAGTGGGAAGAGAAACAGAGCTGAAAAGAGAAAGGGAAACATAAAAGAAAAACATCTACAAGAGTTAGTGGAACCCAATGCAAATAAGAATGTGTGAAGGGTGAATTGAGGCCAGACTCCCATTCTAGCCTGGGTGACTAAATAGTCACAGGATCTCAAAGATGAAGTGCAGAAAAAAAGATCAGTGTATGCACATTAGTCCTAATTGCATCACACATGGCACCTTGCCTATGTGTTCATTCTGGTATGGGCCTCCACCACCACTCATAATTCATCAAGAAAAGAGAGTCAACAGAGGGATCTGAACTTTAACTCCATGAAGACCCAGAGAGAGAAGAGGAAAAAAGGAAGGACATTTGGAAGTAGCAATAGGTGGAGGTGAGGCATAGAAAGGAAGAGAAGGCAGGACCATATAAAAATGGGCAAATATATCTAAATATAGTTACAGAAATAATATCCAACTCATATCTGTGACCTTGGGACAACTACTGTAGTTTCCAGTGGTGGAAATGGGACACAAAACTCCGGTGGTAAGGAAGGTGTGGGATTATACTCCTGTTATATCATAGTTTTGCAAATCAATATTAAATCACTAATAAACATTTTAAATAAAATAAAAAGGGTCTAACATGAATAAATATTTTAGAATGGTTTGTATAGGTAATCCCAATGAAAGCATTTGGGTGAGAAGGGTCTTTTTTACAAATATAAAATTCAAAATTGTATGACTTCTATGACTTCTAGGAGGTATGACCATGAAGTAATAGGGAACCCCCCCCCCGCAAAATATCAAATATCTACAACTGTAGACCTTACCAAATCCACCAACTACAGTTGAGACATCTACAGCCACAGCCACCAAGTTGCAGACCCTCCTACGATTCCACCCTGACTTCTCTGGGCAATCAACCTCATCAATATGTCCTGGAGCCTCACCTCTCCAGAACTCTACCCCACAAGGGAAAGACAGAAACAGGCTAGGGGTAAGGATCCACCTGCCAACGCCCATGTCCAACTAATACTCATGTCCAGAGGAGAAGCAATTGCAGAAGCTAGAATCCTTACCTTCTACACCCTAAGAATATTTTTATTCATACTCCCAGTGGGGGGTAAGTGATAGGAGGAAGAGGATAAGGGGGGGGGGGGGGCTCTGAACTCCAACTGCACCAGGACCCATAGAGAGAAGAAGTAAAAGAGAGAGAGATGGATGTAGTAATAAGGCTATATATAGCTTGGACAGGAAGAGAAGACAAAACCTTAAAAGGGGGGAGGAGGAGAAATTTTATACAAATACAGATACTTATAGCAATAACAGTTAAGTTAATCCATATCTGCAACTTTAGGAAAACTGCTGTAGCTTACAATAGAGTGATTGTTGATTCAGAACTCTGGTGGTGGCAATGGTATGGAATTATACCCCTGTTGGCATGTAATTTTGTAAATCAATATTAAATCACTAGATAAAATTCAAGTTTAAATGTGAATTCAGAACTGAATATGAACTTGGAGGAAGGTACTAGCATTTCTTCATGAAATAGGAAGAATAAGTTTTGTGGTAAAATAAGCTCATAGGGTAGGTGTATTGCACCAAAGTAAAGGACTCTGGGGTGGGTGGTAGGGAGAATACAGGTCCAAAAAGGATGACAGAGGACCTAGTAGGGGGTATATTGTTATGTGGAAAACTGAGAAATGTTTTGTACAAACTACTGTATTTAGTGTCAAATGCAAAACATTAATCCCCCAATAAAGAAATTTTTTTTAATTTAGAGTTTCTTGGTATAATATCTAGAACTTTAGTTCATTTTGATTTGACCTGTTTGGTATATGGAATTAGGTGGTGATCTAGTTTCACTTTTCTACATGTTGTTGTTCAGTTTTCCTAGCACCATCTGAAGAGACCTTCTTACCTCACTGAATAGTTTTGGCCCCTTGTCAGGAACCAAACAAGGATGTCCCCTATCTCCATTGTTATTCAGCATAGTTCTCAAGGTTCTCACCACTTCAGTCAGACGAGAAAGATAGCAAAGGCATGCACACTGTAAAATAAGAAATCAAGCTATTAATAGTTGCTGATGACAGGACATTATTCCTAGAGAACCCCAAAGACTCCACAGAAAAATAATAAATAATAACCTTATAGGTAATGCCACTCTAATGAATCTATACAAAAAAATGTAAAAGCATTTATCCAAAGACAGTTGCACATGTCCAGTGTTCATGCCAGCACTACTTATAATAGCAAAATTGTGGCAACAAGCCAAGTGTCCAGTGGCAATCAAGTGATTAAGAAAGTTGTGACTACATACAGAATATAATCCTACTCTGAGAAAAGACAAGATCTCTCTAGCTACAGCATGGATGTATCTGGAGATAATCATGTTAAATAAAATAAATTAGAAGAAGGTCAGATATTTAATGACCTCACTTATAGGTGAGACTCAAGGAAAAAAAAGGCAAAGACCATGTGCTCACCTGGCAGAGCACATACATTACAGGCACAAAGACCTACATTACAACCATAGGTCTCCATACGCTTACAGGGGAGAGTAGAGGAACACGCTACTGGTGCTATCCTCCTCTCTTTCTTGCTCTCATGTTTTCTCACTCTCTCTTGCTCTTTTACTCCCTCTGTCTCTTCTCTCTGTCTCCCAACCTCATTGGCCACAAGAACAATGGAGCTGTATGCCCTAAGCCCTAGCAATAAACCAGCTAAAAGGAAAAAAAAAATTAAAAAGTAAAGCAAGGTAAACACAGGGTGAAACATTAATGAAATCAGTTTTATTTCAGCAGATCCAAGGTCACAAAAGGGAAGAGATAGGACAAGATTATGATCAGAGTGTGAATGCCCAATGTTAAAAGAGGGTAACAGCATAGTGTAGGGTGAAATGTGTTCTCACCTACCTTGGGGAAATATGAAAATGCACTCCTGTGATAAGAAGTCTTGGAAATCAGTATTTCCTTAATGAAGTGGTAAGAAAAAATTAAGCAATACTTGCACAGTCAAGCCAAAATCAGGGAATTCTGTTCACTATGGTGTTGGGCATTCATGAAGGAGAGGGCTTTAGCCATTCTTTTCTAGCTCTGTGATGGCAAAGAGCACCCACCTATGCAAGACTCTCCAATGAAGTCATCCTCTCATCACCAGAAGCCTTGAGCTTCCCACAGTCATCACAAGGTCTATTTAGGAAAACAAGAAAAATACTCCAGGAACCATAGTGGCCTCTGAAGTGGCATGGGAGCTCTACCCAACCATGCCCAGCTGAGGAAATAGAGATTTAGAGAGTGGACAGAGGAGTAAAGAGGGCCTTGGGGTTTTGATGAGTGATGATGCAAAAGGTCTTAAGGTGTGGGTAAGGGTATTTTACAGATACCTACCATGGGGTGATAAGAAACTACATTTGTGTCAATAGCCATACTGTAAACCATCAAACCCCCCAAAATAAAGATGGGGGAGAAATAAATAAGGAAGAAATGGAAAATCACAGGTTTAAACTTGGACTAGACATGGTCCGTTTCATCAAAGTCAAGGACAATAAGGAGAATGAGCAGATACTGGAGAAACCTAGTGCATGATGGTGGATGACTTAAGTTGAGAGACCTACCGTACAAAAATTAGAAACTGTACCCAGATGACAACTATTTTATAAATCATGATTTACCTAATAAAACAAGAAAAATATCCAAAATAATAAATTTATTTAATTAATGGATGATTTCTACACAGGAAAAGAAAAAGTCCCATTTTAGGACCAAATTTCCACCAAAGAGCAAGCCACTGATTCCTCTTTTATTTGGAGAAATAAGCTTTGTGGACAGAGGGGAGATCAGCAAATTATCAGCATCCCTGGGTACAGTTCTTTGTTCTTGTGCCTGAAAATTCACATCATCAGAGGACCAGTAAACACTTGGCACTATGGACTCAATGAACTCCCACATGACTTGAAGATAATGCCAGGCAGAAAATTACTCAATCCCAGGGCCAAGAAGTTAAGTAAGGGTTTGGATGAGCATTGAGACTAACAAGATAAAAAGTGGGTCTGTCTCAGGGTCATTAAATGCTCACACCACATCTTAGAGTGGGGCTAAGCTTAGAAACTAGTCTAAAGAACAGGTTATGGTCATGCTTGCTCCACATGTTTGAAAGCAGATTTGGGTTCAAGCCCCCTGGTCCCCACCTGCAGGGAAGAAGCTTCAAAAGTAGTAAAGCATTGCTGTTAATGTCTTTCTCTTTCTTTCTCTTCCTTTCTGCTCTCCCCTCTCAAATCCTATGTATTAACAAGAGAGAGAGAGAGATAGAAAGGGGGCCCAAGAACTGGTGCACCTGGTTAAGTGTTCACATTTTAGTGTGCAAGGACCTGGGTTCAAGCCCCTGATCCCCACTTGCAGGGAGGAAGCCTCATAAGTGGTAAAACAGGGCTGCAGGTGTCTATCTCTTTCCCTCTCTATTCTCCCTCCCCTCTCAATTTCTCTCTCTATCCAATAAAATAAAATGAAATAAATTTTAAAAAATTTAAAAATAGAAAGGAAATAAGGAAGGGAGGGAGATAGGGGAGAGAAAGGAAAAGAAAGAAAGAAAGAAAGAAAGAAAGAAAGAAAGAAAGAAAGAAAGAAAGAGAAAGCAAAGGGGAAAAGAAAGAAAAAAGGAAGGAATAAAGGAAGGAAAGGAATGAGAGAGAGAGAAAGAAGGAATACAATGGCTAGGAACGGTGATTTGTTGTGCAGGTACTAAGTCCTGGAGATAACCTGGTAGCAATAAAAAACATATATGATCATGCTTAGTTAGGGAAAGCCAACATTCCGTGGGTACAAGACCACTTCAGATGACTTCTCCCCATGGGCACATAACTTATTGCCTCAAGGACTCTAGAATCTTGATATTTCCAAAAGCATTACAAGTAACTTTCCATTCTAAAAGTGTCACATAACTCACTCAGTGGGGAAAAGAGGAATACTGGAAGTTTGGTGCAGTCTAGGATAGGATAGGATAGGATAGGATAGGATAGGATAGGATAGGATAGGATAGGATAGGATAGGATAGGATAGGATAGCATAGCATAGCATAGCATAGCATAGCATAGCATAGCATAGCATAGCATAGCATAGCATAGCATAGCATAGCATAGCATAGCATAGCATAGCATAGCAGAATAGAATAGAATAGAATAGAATAGAATAGAATAGAATAGAATAGAATAGAATAGAATAGAATAGAATAGAATAGAATAGAATAGAATAGAATAGAATAGGTGCAGTCTAGAATATTCCTAGCTATGACCACAGAATGCGAGCTCAAACCTACTGGGATGTGGAGATTACACAGGCTTCTATGCTGAATATTGGCCCTGAATGGGGTTTACAACTAATAGTATTTATATACTTATCCCATATTTGGAAACTACTCTCTGCCCTGATCCAGCTTTATAGTTTTATTTCCAACTCTGACACCATCTCCCGAGACACTATCTTTAGTACACCTGCATGTTAGCTGTGGGGCTCAGGAATATATTGGTAAAGTCATGGCCCCTTGGAATATACCTAAAATAGATTTCCTAGATCCTTCCAAAATAAAGAACCCAATTGTCATCTGCTATATTCTTATATTCTTCCTAGCTTTTTCCAAAATGGAGAACCCAAATTGTTATTAAACCATTTAATGTAAAATTTAATGTTAAATTGTTATTAAACCATTTAAAATGTTCTGCTTTATATCTTAATACTTTTTCAGCCACCAAGTTGCAGATGCTATTATGATGCTAATGTGAACTTTCTGGGCAGAGGACCTCACCAATGTGTCCTAGAACCCTACCTCATCAGAGCCCTGCCCCACTAGGGAAAGACAAAAACAGGCTGGGAGTATAGATCAACCTGCCAATGCCCATGTCCAGTGGTGAAGGAATTACAGAAGCCAGACCTTCCACCTTCTACACCCCATAACAATCCTAGGTCCATACTCCCAGAAGAATAAAGAATAGGAAAGCTTCCAATGGAGGGGGTGGTATGCAGAACTCTGGTGGTGGTAATTGTGTGGAATTGTATCCCTCTTATCCAACGGACTTGTGATCATAATTAAATAAATTTTAAAAAGGAATTCCCCAGAACATTTTATTTTCCAATTTAAAAGCCCTAAGTAGTCATTTAGCATGGAAGAAACTCAACATTATGTCACCTTCATCATGTAGCAGGGAAATGTACTGATTCCTTTCTGAACCAAGAATCACTGCCATCTGATGCTTTACCCAAATACCCCATGTTACCAAGGAGACTGTGACCTCATGTGTTTCTGTGCATGTATGGATATGAACCACAGAACACAATGAACCAGCCAGCCAGGCTTGATCCTTTCTTCCTACTCCTTCCCAGAGACATTTACCTACTGATGACATTATAAAAGATAAAAATATCTCAACCACTTCATTTTTCCCAAACTCAGTTTAATGAAATTCATGCACAAAGATCTAGAACAGTTAATGGTGACTTTTCAACTAAAACAGATTCTGAGTAGCAGTGAATAAATCTCTAAATTTTATTCCAATGTTCAATTACTTATCCATCTATATCTAAATATCTTGAGATGAAACTCACATTTAGATTGTCTACCAGAAATTTTAATATTGCAGGAAATGTATTAGAGGACAAGTGTCGTAACCTAAGTCACTTTAGAAATATTAATGAAGTAGGGCTCTGGCAGATGGTGTTGCAGGTTCAGCACACACATTGCTATATGCAAGGACTGTGCTACAGGTGTCTCTCCTCTCTGTTTACTCATCATTTCTCAATTTAGTTCTATTCTATCAAATCAATAAATAAAAAACTTTTAAAAATAAATTATAAAATGAATATTTTCCCAAAAGAAATTAATGGATCACAAGTTAGTCCTAATTATCAAAAAAATAACCCACACAAATCCCACTCTGATTGGCAAATGTATTTCCCATGGGATTTAGGTTACCAGTTATTACACTACTATAAATGTGTATAGAAACTGAGCAACTAAGTCTTGAATGTAGTAGATTTCAAGAACCTATTGCTTCATAGTGGAAGAAGAAAACTCCAATGAACAAGGGGAGAAGGTTAGAAAGAACCATGTGATGAAGGATGAAAGTTGAAGGCACAATTATGAAATCTTTTTTTTTGTTCTGTTTTGCCTCCAGGGTTATCACTAGGGCTCGGTGCCAGCACTATGAATCCACTGTTCCTGGATGACATTTTTTTCACTTTATTTATTAGAAAAAAAAATATTTCTTTATTGGGGAATTAATGTTTTACAGTTGATGTTAAATACAATAGTTTGTACATGCATAAAATTTCTCAGTTGTCCATAAAACAATACAGCCCCTACTAGGTACTCTGCCATCATGTTTGAACCCCTATTTTTTATTTATAAAAAAGGAACACTAACAAAACCATAAGATAAGAGGGGTACAACTCCACACAATTCCCACCATCAGAACTCTATCCCATCCCCTCCCTTGATAGCTTTCCTATTCCTTAACCCTCTGGGAGTATGGACCCAAGGTCATTGTAGGATGCAGAAGGTGGAAGGTCTGGCTTCTGTAATTGCTTCCCCACTGAACATGGGCATTGAAAGGTCGATCCATATTTCCATCCTTTCTCTTTCTTTCCCTAGTGGGGTGGGTGAACTCCTATTTTGATTAATACAGGTACAAATAGAAATAGCTATGTACATGTATATACACAAGGGTTACTACACACACACATACACACACACACACACACACACACACACACACACACACACACACACCTGCTTGCTCTGTGGGCTGAGAGAACATAGGAACAAAGACATGCCATTCATAATAAGCACATGAACCACTTAGATCTTTGGTTTTCACTGCTATTTTCCAATGAAAAGAAATGGAATTCACTGGAGAAATAATTAGTACTTTGATTGATACAAGGATGACACAGATGTACCCATATATTGGATAAAGCTGAACAACAAAATAAGACAATATTGTATTATACGTCAAACTACAAGGTAAATATCTATGAGTTTGTACGAATATGAGAAAATAGACGAGGAAAGGAAAGAAGGAGAGATAAAAGAAGAAAAGAGACAGAATTGAAAGAGAAAAAAGGAAGGGAGACAGACAGGGGGAAATGAAACAAATCTCCTGTGAAAAAGAATTGCAGATCATGTATGTAGATGCTTGATTCTGTAGGAGAGAGCATAGGTGTCCTAGAGTGTTAGCTATGCAAACTGATACCCTGTAAAGATCAGAGGAAGGGCTAGGAAGTGAATTTACAGTGGAGTAAGTGACAAACATCATCTCAACAGATGATTAAGGTCAACATTTACACATGAAATCACACTCATTTTAGCTGACTTCGATATGTATAACTCTTAATAAAAACAGCAGTTTGTCTCTATGACAATGTCCCATTGCATCAGTTTAGTCATGAAAACAACATTCCAATTAAGGACTATAAAATGTCCAACCAGTACTCCTCAAAACTGTCATGGTTATTTTTAAAAGAGTAAATTAGGAAACTGTCACCTCCATTTGTGTAAGGTCACATGACTACTAAAAGTAATGTGTCCTGGACGGGGTTCAGGAACAGAACAGGTGAATGCAAAGAAATCTGTAATAATTATAAGCTTTGATCTGTATTAGTGTACCAATATTTTCTTATTAATGTCACCAGTGTACCATGCTAGTGTAAGGTGTCATCGGTGATAAGAGGCACTGAATAAGGAGTATGTAGAAAATTTTGTGTGTGCTATGTTTTCAGTTTTCTATGTTTGTGAAACTTTCAATTTTTTTTTTTGCCTCTAGGGTTATTTCTGGGGCTCAGTGCCTGCACTACGAATCCACTGCTCCTAGAGGCCATTTTTTCCCCTTTTGTTGCCCTTTTGTTGTTGTATTGTATCGTTGTTGTGTTTATCAATATTGTTGTTGACATTGTTGTCGGGTAGGATAGAGAGAAATGAAGAGAGGAGAAGACGGGGGGAGAGAAAAATAGACACCTGCAGACCTGCTTCACCACCTGTGAAGCGACCCCCCTACAGATGGGGAGGTGGGAGCTCGAACCAGGACCCCTATGCTGGTCCTTGCACTTTGGGCCATGTGCGCTTAACCCGCTGAGCTACCACCCGACCCCTGCTTTCAAATTTGTTAAGAACTGTTTTTGACCAAAAAGAAATAAAAGAAAGGTGGACCAGAGAAATAACTCACTTGAATGGTGTTCCTAATTAGAAAATGATTCCATATCTCCTCAGTTTACTCCCATCTTAACTTTAGATAGAATGGGGTTTGCTGTGGACATCCTATGTATATAGGACAGAGGAACTCAAGAACACTCATATCTTTCTAGATTCACCTGCCACATGTTTAAGATAGCATGCATGAATTATCTATTAATGCCAAGCATGGTACTGCAACGTGAAATGGGCTTTTAGAAAGAATTATTTATTCATAGGGCTGGGTGGTGGTACAACTAGTTAAGCACACATGTTACAATGTGCAACTACCTGGGTTCAAGTCCCTGGTCCCCATACGGAGGGGAAAAGCTTTGTAAGTGGTGAAGCAGGGCTGCAGGTGTTACTCTCCCTATCAATATCTGGCTGTCTCTATCCAATAAATAAATAAAGATAAATTTTTAAAAAGAATTATTCATTAGCATGAAAGAAAGAGAGAAGCATCACTCATCACTGCAGCACATAGTTTTCTAAGAAATTGCCAGTGGAGACCCAAGGTAGCTTTTCGACAAGCAGAGAATGTCTTGCAGAATGTATAAGTGGATTTTTATCAGAACTTTTAGAAACTGTATTTGATTTATTATTTTATTGATTTTATTTTATTGAGAGATACAAGAGGAGAGAGACCAGACCACTGTTCAGCTCTGGCTTATAGTGTGTCGGGGACTGAACCTGGGACCTCATAGCCTCAGGCACAGTAATCTCTTCATATAATTATTATGCTGACTGCCTAGCCTAGAAAAAAATGTGTTTCAAAATAATATTTTTATGGTTAAAGGGTTAAAAACTGAAAAGTGAAATCAGTGGCAGCTTACCAGTGATACTGAAGGTCATCAAAGCAAGGAGGAGTCTGATGACAGTATCACCAGTATTCTCTTCCAAGCCAGATCTCATTATTGCTACTTTAGAGAAAAACACAGCAGCCTGATCATCAATTATAACGAATAATGTGTTTAATAGCATTTGTATTATATGGTAAGAATTCTTAAATTTGATGGGAATGAATGAATGAAAGTACTTCACTGGGATTTTTTAATCAACTGTAATAAATACTTATTTGAGAAACTAGGGTAGTTTGCCAAAGGTTCTTGTGGAAAAATTGACTTGATAGGAGCCAGTGCTATGATGGACTTTTCAGAGAGTGAAGAATACAACAAGCTTTAATAGGAACAACAGGAAATGAGGGAAGGGAAAAACACACTGACATCTCAGAAGATGGAATGGCCCCAGGCATGAAGGTCACCAGTCAGGTGAGAAATCAGAGAAACAGCATGCAGTGAGAGAGGTTATGTGTCCAGGGAATGGCGGTGAGCTAGCAGAGGCCTCCATTGCTCCTGATACTGCACCTTGTCTGGAGAAGTAGCTGTAGTGATGCGTGGAAACACTGTCTCAGGCACGATTTTGCTTATCAAAACTATGAACTACTTTACTTATTCTACCTCTGAGCACCTTCAAGTCAGAGACCTACTGATAATTCCCAAGAAGCCAACATCTAAGGAAAGTTTGGACTCTTCCAGCCACTCACTACCGTGACTTCACATTAGAATTGTCTGGGGCCCTTACTGGTTTTTCTTTATATTTTTTTCTTTTATCATTTCATTGCAAGGGGGTTAATGGTTTAGAGTACAGTTGTATACACACAGATACAATTTCCTGTCTCCCTGTAATAGGTGTCTATAAAATACTCTCACACCCAACTTAAGTCTTTTTCCACCATCACGCAGCATGACCCCAATACCCTTCGCACCTTCTTGAAACTCCTTTTTCTCCAGAGTATTTTGCTTTGGTGCAACACAACACACCCAGTCTGAGTTTATTTGTTGTTGTTGCTTTAATTGCCACCAGGGTACCATGCAGGCACTATGAATTCACTGCTCCCAAAGGCCATTTTTTTCCTTTTTATTTTTTTAATTTTTTTGACAGAGCAAAGAGAAACTGGGAGGGAGGGAGGCAATAGAAAGGGAGAAAAAAAGAAAGATACCTGCAGGCAAGCTTCACTGCTCCTGAAACATCCCCCTGCAGGGGGTGGTGGTGGTGGCAGGGGTTCAAACCCAAGTTCATGCTGCAAGTCCAAGTTTTACTTTGTTTTCCCTTAATATCCTTGTATGTCTAGGTCAGACCCCAGTCCAATAAAATCAGGCTCTCTCAACAATGAGGTGAAATCCCTGCAAAATGAGACAATTTATGATTTGACAAGAGCTGTGTTTGTGTCAGTGATGGAATTTCACAGCTCTCTGAATGATTCTAAGAATATGATATTACTGCTGTGAGGGAGGTAGCTCAGTGGCAGAATGCAGGACTTGCATGCATGATGCCCTGGGTCCCATTCCTTGCACTTGCACATGCTAGCACTGTGTGCTTGCTTTCCCCTTCCCCCTCTCTCTCTGCTCTCCCTCAGCCCTTCATAAAATAATACTTAAATATTCTGAGATTTTTTCCCTTCCATTTCTGCATGCCTGTAATTGTCTGGAAACTCTGTAGCTATTCCAAGTTAACACGCATCCTGTGGTCCTGTCTTCTAAGGGGGGATATTATCATTATATTTTTGGAATCAGGATTACTGCTGGGTCTTGGTGCCTGCACAGTGACTCCACCATTCCCAGTGGTCTTTCTCTCTCAACCTCTCTCTCCCTCTCTCTCTCTCTCTCTCTCTTTCTCTCTCTCTCTCTTTCTAACAGAGTCCAAGAGAAATAGAGGACACCTGCAGCACTGCTCCACTACTCATGAAAATTCCTCCTTACAAGTGGGGATTGAGAGCTTTAACTTGCGTCCTTGCACATGGTAACATGTGTGCTCTCCCAGAGGCACCACCACCCAGCCTCAGGGAGATATTATTTTGAAATAAAAACCTTATAGAATAAACATGAAATCTATGAAAGGCATTAATTGAATGAAGAAAATCAGAATTTGGCTGAGAGTATATTATGAGTCACATCTGAGAAGTCATAAGAGTTTATGGCCTAACTAAGGAAAAATCACAGTGATAACATCCAGGACTTGAATGTAAGAGGTCCCAGGTCCAGTCTCTGCCACCACCAATAGTCAGAGCTAAGTTGTGCTTTATCAAAATAACAAATAGCAACAACAAAATCTTAAAGTTTTTAAAATCCACATTTTCTTATTTTATTGCAGCTTAATTTGTCAGAACAATGATACTTCAGCCTTATATTATTTTTGTGGGACAAATACTTGTTAACAATAACTGGAAATGTGTACCAAAAGTGTCTGCTAGGACATATATTGAAAATGTTTGACAGCAAAGTGACCAGAAAGACTTGAGACATGCTGGATCTGACCCAATGCTAAGGTACACAACACAGGCAGACTTCTTTCTTCAGTTTGGAACCCTCAATCATTTGGACGGTATCAGGTTACAGTGGTTTCGAAGTTCCTTCTTGTGGCTTGGAAGATGATTCTCAAAGATTCCAGGAAAATAAAGTATAAGTTTAACATTGTCCAGGATGACATGACAACATCCTGGCACTGTTTCTTACTTGGTCCACATTACGGAGAGACTATTGAGACAGAAACATGATTCATCAGGGGAACTTGGACTCTTCTGCCCTTCTCTGTCTATGGACCTATAGGGCATATAAGGAAAACCAACTTTAGATAACTACACACCAGTGGCCCAGAGCTGGAGGCTTGTATTAGTGTGATGTTCTGAGTTTCCCAGGTCAGGTAGAGAAGATGGTGCAGCTCAGGTGAGACAAAAGGTATCTCTGTTCTGAATCCAAACCCCATGTGCCAGTTCTAAATTTCACCTTTGTAATAGCATAATATTTGAACATCTCTGAAATTAGAATGTCAGATAGATAACAGTAGAATTAATAAAGGGTCACAAATTACATTCCAGACAAATGATTAATACAAGTTACTAAAGTACACAGATGATGAAGGGTGTTGAGCAGTGGTGGACACAGTAGAGTAGACGTTACCATGCTCTAAGACCCAGGTTCAATATCCCAGTGGGAAGCTTCATGAGTAGTGAATCAGTGCTATAAGCGTCTATCTCTTCCTTTTTTATTTATCTCTGTATATGTGACAAATATATAGATAAATTTAAAAAAAACAAGAGGAAGGACTACAGCACACATGACAATGCCCTGCTGAGATGAATATGTCTGTAGTAAGTAATAAAAACACTCTCGCAAATAATGAGTTTTGCTTCGAAATCATGAAAGTGAGGAATAGGGATGCCAGCTGAAGGTTATATATATGAAGCAAGGTCATGGTGGCTGACCTGTCTGGGATCTGTGTCATCCTGTCTTTCACTCCCCCTTCCGAGCTACAGCTACAATGAACAAGGGTAGCAGGCAGCCTTCTTGGCTGCCAATCCAACCTAGAGTGGCTGCACCAGGCTGGTTCCAGTAGGAAGAGCTGAGAGGATGCTCCAGGGGTGCTTGAAGGGAGAGGAAGTGGGGTCTGTCAACGGACTGCATGTGTGGGAGCAGGGACGGAAGAAGGTCCGGAAAAGCCTATTGTTTTCCCTTGCGTGAACTGAGTGGGAGGTGGTCTCACTTCCTGAGATGGGAATTCTGGAGGGAGGAAGACAGAGGCAATCAAGACTTAGATGGTGTCTATGTTGATGTGGAAATCCCAGTGAGATGGACTCATGGATGTGGCAGGAAATCAGGTGGGTGTGTAAGCAGGGCAGGCAAAGGATGAACATAAGGAGTCAGACCTTGTCAGACAGTCCATGGAGCTGGACACTTGACCCTGCAGGAAGCAGTAAGGTGGAAATGTCAAGTAAGAGATACACAGGGTCCAAGCGGGCCAGCAGAGGGTGAAAAGAGAGCATCTGTGAGCAAGGCGGTGACAGCAGGGCATACAAGTGAGGAAGACTCAGACAGGAGAGCAGCCCACTAGGAACAGTGTCCATCAAGCAGGTCCTGCTCCCGGGTGATATGACAGTTCCTGTTCATATCTAAAAAAAACTATCTCTTAGAACATTTTTTCATATAACTGTTGGCCTTTTGGATCTCTTCTTTGGTGAATATTCTGTTCATATACTCTCCCCACTTTTGGATGGGGTCATTTTGTTGTTACTGAGTTTGGTTAAATCTATATATTTTGGTTGTAAGCCTTTTGTCTGATGTATAGCATGTAAAAATCTTTCATTATGAAAGGAGTCTCATTTGGGATGATCTCACTCATAGACAGAAGTAAATAAGTAAGAACAGAAAGGGAAAATACAAAGTATAACTTGGACTTGGTCACCCAATCTGGTCCCCTATGCCTACATTGAACTTCTCTGTTCCAGTCTCTTGGAAACAAAGTTGGCAGTCAGCTGAGGTAAAGAACAAACACCTCATTACAGACCCCTGCAAGCATCAACCCGGCTTTGACCTAGCACGTTATGATTGGGCACTCCTCAATCGCTATCGAGCAGGCCATGGCCGGTGCGCCGCTATGTTCCATCGCTGGGGAGCCAGAGACGACCCGAACTGCCCCTGCGGCTACACAGACTATGACCCACATAGTTAACGACTGCCACCTCTCCAGATTCAAAGGAGGTCTTGAAACTTTACATCAGGCTCAACCTGATGCTGTTGACTGGCTACGGAAGAAGGGCAAACGCTAGAAGAAGAATTGCAACAAAGAAAAGGACCCTGGGGGAACAGGGAGGGGAGGCTTGAGATGATGGTGTAGGAGGACCTGAGCTGGGGGTGATAGAAATTTTACACATATACCAACAACTGTTAATGCCCTCCAATAAAAACAAAACAAAGAAAAATATCATCTCACACCCCAGTCCCATCCTTGAGAGCTCAACAAGAGAAAATCACGGGGGGTGGTTGTACACACCTGTAGGTATATGTTACCATATGCAAGGACCTGAGTTCCAAGTCTCCAGTCCCAACCTGTAGGTGGGAAGCTTCACAAGCAAAGAAACAATGCTGCACATGTCTTTCTATCTCTCTCTTTTCTATCTCCCCCCTCCTCTCACTTTCTCTCAATCCTATCACACAAAAAGGGGTAAATGACCACCAGAAGTAATGGATACAATTTTTATTAGTGATTTAATATTGATTTACAAGATTGTAAGATAATAGAGATATAATTCCATACTGTTCTCCCCACCAGAGTTTTGTGCTCCATCCTCTCCACTGGAAATTTCCTATTGTTTATCCCTCTGGAAGTATGGATCAAAATTCTTTTTGTGGTGCAGAAGATGAGAGTTCTGACTTCTGTAATTTCTTCTCTACTGGACATGAGCATTGGCAGGTCAATCCGTATGTCCAACATGTTTCTTTCTTTCCCTAATGGGATAGGGCTCTGGAGAGGTGATGTTCTAGGATGCATTGGTGAAGTCATCTGCCCAAAGAAGTCAGGATGAAACCATAGTCTGGAATTTGGTGGCCGAAATGCAGTAAGATGGAAAGCATGACAAAATGTTTAATAAACAGGAACCATAAAGTGGGAATAGAGCAGATGAAAGTAGGGACCGTAGAGTAGAACAAAGCTAGAAAGTCTATTTTAGGAATGTTCCTAGGAGCTTTTGTCTTAGTGATCTTTGTTTGAGTTTGATAGCTAATATGGGGGTGGACTAGAAATATTATATGGTGATATAGTATAAGGATTAGGACAGAAAGTTCTTGCAAACTTGAGGATGTATAAATGCAATTTACTGTTTACTATATGAGCTAACCTAGGTCCCATATCTCTTCAGATTTAGCACTGGACTCTGTACAAACTCGGAGTCCATAGTCACAGCTGGGAACATTCTAGCCTGCACTCATTTATGAACCAGTTTTCCTCAGGTGGTAGAGTAAGATGACCTATCCTCCTTTCAGAGAGTGGGGCACTCCCTACCATTGCTATATAATAGTGAGGGTATGGCCTTGAAGTAACTTAACCATATTTTTGGGCCCCTAGAAACATGCCTAAAATGGACTTCCAAGCTTTCTTCCACCCTAAGATTCTTAATGTCATCTACTTTGTTCCTACTCTTTGGTTCCTGTTCATTAACCATTTTGTTTCAACTTATGTCCTGCCACCTTCCAGACATCAAGTTGCAATGCTACCATGATTCCACCCTCACTTCTCTGGGCAGACGACCTCACCAATGTGTACTAAAATCTCACCTCTCCAGAGTCCTATTCCATTACTAAAAGATAGAAATAGGCTGAGCATATGCATCTACCTACCAATGCCCAAATCCAGCATAGAATCAATTACAAAAGCCAGAACTTCTAACACCTGCAACCCAAAAACAACTTTGATCTGTACTCCCAGTGGGGGAGAAGTGAAAAGGATAAGATTGCTCTAAACTCCAGCTCCATGAGGTCTCAGAGAGAGGACAAAAAGAAGAGAGATATTTGGGTGTGGTAATAAGTTTATGTCTTGGAGGGGGAGAGAGAATTGTACCTGGAAGGAAAAGGGAACAGTTATATACAATTGTAGATAGTTAACTGGAAAGATGACAGTTAACCCATATTTATAACCTTGGGGAAACTGCAGGGGCTTGTTATGAAGGGACTTGAGATTCAGAACTCTGGTGGTGGGAATGGTGCGAAATATACCCCTGATGACATGTAATTTTGTAAATCAATATTGAATTATTAATAAAAAATTTTAAAAGCTTAAAATTATATTCCCAGTGGGTATAACCAGTGACTATGATACACTTCCTTCCAAATATCTCTCTTTTCTTCCTCTTCTCTCTCAAGAGAAATAGTAGCTGGCTTCCTCTGATGCTTTCCAGATTCTTTATTTGTGCGGATACCTCAGAGTTGGGTGAGAGCACAGCAGTTCGGGCCAGGTGGAGCTAGCCAAAATGGCCGCCTTGCGCAGCACCCTTTTCTGCATCTAATCACCTAGGTGAAAAGCAGGAAAGAGGAGTGAGGGGCGGAAGAAGAAGGGCTTTATAGGGCAAAAACCGGGAGTGATGAGCCAGGACAGGATTGGTTGGGAAAGGCACTCAAGAATGTCCCAACTCACGTGGGAACTGGCAATAGCCTGAGGGGACAACATGGCAGATGTGGCTGCATCTGCACAATTTCCCAGCAGCCTCCCTTTTAGTGGTGGTATAAAAATCAAGATTCTTGGTGACAGTCGCTTCCGATTCTGATGGAACTGGGACTCAGAGCCCTCCTGTCATCATCCCTTATCATTTATCCCTCTAGGAGTATGGACTAAAATTCCTTATGAGGTGCAGAAGGTGGAAGATCTGGCTTCTGTAATTGCTTCTCTGCTGAATATGGGTGTTGGCAAGTAAATCCATACTGCCAGCCTGTTTCTAACTTTCCTGAGTGCCTTTTGTTTTTTCATTTGTTTTCCAAGTTCATGT